>NW_024427859.1:0-56345 GCF_017562075.2 Anopheles merus
GGAAATCAACTGGTCCTCCAAGCAGTAAGCTTTTTATTCCTCAACGTAATAATAATTAGCCGAGTGAGCCGGTGATTACAGTTTGAACACCAAAAAGAATTGGATGACTTTGATAGTATATCAATACAATCTACGATTCGCTTGTCTTCTAATCCTTTGAGAATCCTTAACGGGTAGTTCGATTTGGACACTAGTTGACCATCCTCAGCGACATCGGTTTCTATTCGGTGATTTTTGGTTCTCTCTCCTCTCCCTTTTCCAACCCGTAAACAAAACTATAAGAATTGTGAGTTAGTTAACGCAACTAGGGTACTGTTGGTCGTGTAACATTTAAATACCCGTAAGTTGATTTTGAAGTAGATTTTTGCGTAACGACTGCAGGTCGCTTTCCCAGAGTATTTCTCAGTATGTGAGAGTGCATTTTGTTCAAATTTAAATTTTCTTTTTTCTCCTCTTGCTCAGATCGCTACAGCCTTGAAGGGTGATTACAACAAGCCCGTGTTTGAAAGTAGGTGTGGATATTCTTTCCAGGTGAGTTATTTTCATATACTTTTCTAGTGTCCTAAATTAGTTTTACCATGTGTAAATTCTTCATTATGAATTTTGAATGAAAAAAAGTTTTTTTTTACCATTACTGACGACCCGAATAATCGCTAGCATTCTTAGCGACACTTTTTCTGTGTGTTATCGATTTTGTTTTGGGTCGTCTAGAAGAAAGAACGCCCAACTTATGAGAGAGCAAATTAAAAATTTTTTAGAATCTATGCATAGCTGAATCAGCTTAACACAAATATTATCACGATCTTCAATTGTGTGTTACGCGATCTATTTTGTCTTCACATTTTTTTCTATTGAATTCGCATACTTTTGGCCAAAGTGAATGTAGATCAGGTGGTCTCCTCCCATATAATTTGATAACTAATTTCAGAATTAAAAAAAAGTGGAATGAATTTCCATAGGAACAGTTCGCTTTTCATAGCATATACGTAGTATACATTGGTCTCCTAGTGTACGGTATTGTTTTGATACATAAATAATGTTTAAACCGTTCAGATGGTTTTAGATGGTATTTTAGTAAAAATGACAAAGGGTTTAAGAGTTTTTGTGTATTGAAAAAGTCTCCAGAAAGCTTGTTTGAGGAACAAAATTCACCCGTGCTGTCTAAAAGTGCAATTCACATGTGTTATAAAAACAGGGTTTGAGACCACCTGGTCTTCAAACACTTTGCATTTGGCCATAAAAAGCAATGCTCGTCACATCATCGCCGTACTTTGCGGGCATTTTTCTCATCAACTTACGCTTACGCTCTAGATTGCACTATCCCCTGTTTCTATTTGTTGCTAAGGAGAATTTAGTCTTCTTTCTTTATTGCTATTTATCTTCTCTCGCCACATTGGATCTAGCGCAATGCACTTGAAATGATCCAACTAACCATGTACAGAAAACCATAAATGTAACGACCCAAGAATGCCTGGCGGGACGTGTAGTATGAAAAATCTTATCGAAGTAATATCAAACGAAATCAAGGAATACACAACAAACAATCTTACTAATATTTCCAAATGTTCAATTACACAATTAAATTATAAAACTATTTAAAACAGCTCATTTTTAAATAGGCGGTCCCGTGGCACAGTCGTCAAATTGAACGACTCGATAATATGCCCGTCATGGGTTTAATCCCGGAATGGACCGTCCCCCGTAGCAAGGACTGACTATTCGGCTACGTGTAATTAATTAAGTCTCGAAAGCCTGTATAGGCCGGCATGTCCGCGTAGGACATTACGCCAAATAGAAGAAGAAGTTTTAAATACCGAAACTTTTCAACCCTTTATAGAATTTGAAACGATACATTGTGCTGTGGTGTTTCCGTTTTTTTTTTTACTTTAAGACCTTTAAATAAAGTTCGGACTAATGTCTATTCATAAAATTTTTATTTTTCTATAAAACTTATATTTATCAATGGAATTATTTTGCTTTAATTTTCTACGTTCTATGAAAACAATTTCATTTTTGTTAGCCATGTTAAAATAAATCATTTTGTTAGGCCTACCTTTCTAAGATAAAAACATTTATTTTGTTCCTAATTTGGCTGATCTTAAGGAATAAAAAGGCTGATCAAGGGACAAATACACCGAGCCATATAACCTAAGATGAGGTCCACTTGATACTGTTCATAGACATATTTATTAGGATGAAAGTATGCATGGTTGATGATTGTGTTATTAACATTGGTAATTTGGGTATGTTCATAAACAATAACCAATAGTGCCACAAGACATTATTTACATAATTCTACTTTTATATCTAAATTTCTACGAACCTTACCTTGTAGTAAACCGTCCTCCTGGAATTTGTTGTAAACGAAAGTAATTTTTATCAAATTCCTAAATGTATTTTTCTATCCATCTGTGTTTTACTCATAGACATACAAGCTGCTTTACGCTCTATTTGGACTCTACGATGTCTTCTAGCGAAATTTGGCAGCATTTCGAAAGAGTGGATAGCGGGGTAAAATGCATATACTGTAGCTTGATGTTGGGGTCTGATAGCACTTCTAACTTACGACGACATATGAAGAGAAAGCATCACTCAACTCCTATAAATAGAGCCGAACCAACTTCAGATAACGAGCAAGAATCCTCGTCTTCTGCAAAATCATCACGCACAATAGACAATTATTTATATCTAAGACCAGTCTGTCACCAAACGCAGTTAAAATTTAGATAAACTGCTAATATTATTATATGTAAAGAATATTATCCATTTTCTATCGTTGAGGATCACTATTTCAGAGCATTTATAAAAGAATTGAATCCAAATTATAATGTACCAACCAGAAAAACATTAGCTAATTCCGCGTTACCAAAAATTTACAACGAAACTTTGGAATATGTTAAAGCCAAACTAATATCAGATAGTTCTATTACTCTAACTGCTGATGCATGGTCGAGTATAAATGGAACAGTTTCCTTGCCATAACAGCTCATTTTATAAATGATAACTTCGAACTATCTGCATTTCTAATAGATTGTTCGGAATTCGAAAAAGATCACACCGGGAGCAATATAGCAAAATATATCGAATACGTTACCAACAAATTAGAAATCATGGAAGAATAGCAACAATAGTAACAGACAATGCATCTAATATGATAGCATCAGCAAGAGCACTTGGCATTGAACACCTTCCATGCGGTGCACATACCATAAATTTAGCAGTTCAAAATCTATTAGCAATACTATAGAAAAAACAATAGAAATAGTAAAAATGTGGTCATGCATTTTCGGAGAAGCAACAAAGCAATGCAAAAACTTTCAGAAGTGCAGCAAAATTTGAAATTACCACAACAAAAACTTAAACAGGATTGCCCCACACGATGGAACTCTACGTATGAAATGCTAGATCGCTTCTATAAAAATAAAATTCCTATTTTATCATGCATTGCCACACTTAAGATAAGTTCAAACTTAATGAAAATCAGTGGAAATCGTAGAAGAAACTGCTAAAGTACTCCGATATTTGGATTCAACCACTAAAGAAATAATGGCGGAAAAAACAGTTACATTATCAAAATTGGGTGTGCTGATAAAATCTTTGATTATTCAATTAAGAGCGCTATCATCTCATTTACATACCAACGCCAACAGCTAGCCACAGAAATTATGTCAGGGATTGAAGATAGGTTCAACACTCGTAGCTATAAGGACATTTCATCATTAGCAATTCTACTTGATCCAAGGTTTAAAAAGAAGGGTTCTTAGGAAATTCCATAGAATACGAGGAGGCGTATGCTTGTTTACTTGAAAATTAATACCATTTAAAACTCAATGCGAAAATGAAACATCTACTGTAGAAGAATGTACAGAAATTATACAGGACGATGATATATGGGGTGTATTAAACAGCATGTTCAACCACAACCCAGTGGTGTTACCATAATCCTATTTTAACAGCTACTGCAGAGCTAGATCGATATTTACAAGAAAAAAATCTAAAAATTAGTGAAGATCCTCTCAATTGGTGGAAGAGTAGATTAGAAATATACCCTGGATTAGCAAAACTTGCGCAAAAATATTTGAGTATTCCAGCAACTTCTGTTCCCTGTGAGAGAGTTTTTTTCGAAAACAGGACAGATTTTGACTCAAAAAGAAGTCGACTTGGAAGCAGGAAAGTCAAGGAAATGGTATTCGTTCAATACAACTACAAAATGAAAGAAGGAAAGGATAAATAGGTTAACATGCGATTGAAATTGTAATAAAACCAAATCACGAATTAATAAGAAGTAATGTATTAAATTAAAATTCAACTTGACTTTGTGAACTCGAATTGTATGTATTTAAATTCTATAAATATAACTAACAATCATCAAACAAAATTGAAATAGCCTTATTGCTGTTGACTTCATGTAATGGGAATCAGACGGGAAGTATAAGGTAAAAGGAATTTTTAATGCGACGATAAATATTTTAAAGGTAATATTATTGCAAGAAAGAAATATTTAAAACAGAAAGAATTTTTTATACCGCATCGTACATTCTGGATGCATTATTTGAAACGGAACACATTCATCAATAACTTTCTTAACGATAATGACCAGTCATTTGGGGCATTAGTAATTGCATCGCAAACATAAACTGCTCGCCCGGCGTGACCGGACTCATCCCGACCCATCTGGACTCATCCAGACTCATCCAGACGCATTCGGACTGATCCAGACTCATTCGGACTGATCCAGACTCATTCGGACTGATCCAGACTCATTCGGACTGATCCAGACTCATTCGGACTGATCCAGACTCATTCAGACTGATCCAGACTCATTCGGACTGATTCGGACTGATCCGAAGTGATCAAGAGTGATCCGGACTCATTCGGACTGATCCAGACTGATCCGGAGTAATCCAGATTGTTCCGGAGTGATCCGGAGTGATCCGGAGCAATCCGGAGTGATCCGGAGTGATCCGGAGTGATCCGGAGTGATCCAGATGATCCGGAGTGATCCGGAGTGATCCGGAGTAATCCGGAGTGATCCGGAGTGATCCGGAGTGATCCGGACTGATCCGGACTGATCCGGATTAATCCGGAGTGATCCGGACTGATCCGGACTGGTCCGGACTGATCCGGACTGATCCGGACTGATCCGGAGTAATCCGGAGTGATCCGGAGTGATCCGGAGTAATCCGGAGTGATCCGGACTGATCCGGACTGATCCGGAGTAATCCGGAGTGATCCGGAGTAATCCGGAGTGATCCGGACTGATCCGGACTGATCCGGAGTAATCCGGAGTGATCCGGAGTAATCCGGAGTGATCCGGAGTGATCCGGACTGATCCGGAGTAATCCGGAGTGATCCGGAGTAATCCGGAGTGATCCGGACTGATCCGGAGTTGAATCCGGTTGTGATCCGGAGTCGGAGTCATATTTTGCGCACCGGAGTCGGAGTTGATCCATGACTCCGCTCCGGATTACCCATCACTACATTCTACGCCCTATACCCTTGGCCCAAGGATGGAATGTAAAACTCTGCCCACTTCCGCTCGGGGGGGTGTTGCGTCCGTTGGCACATCGATGCGCTACTAATAATATTAATAACAAGAGCAATTTATAAATCTTTCGATATAAATAACGATAAATTGAATTGCTTCGCACACCTCTCCTACGACGCGCATGTTCGACCGTTGTCCCTGTTCCCCCTTTTTACCCCTCTAACAGTGGTAACTCGATTCCGAACACGTGGGCGAGGTGCGATTTTGCATCAAAACCAATCGAAGCTGGGATGATATCTGCGTTCAACACTTAGTTCCTGTTAGTTTTTTCTTCTTTCTTTCCATGTTTTTTTTCATTATTGTCGTTCACTGCCGTCACACTTATTTGTGCGGATTTGTTGGGCACCGTGGTTCAGTAATAACATTATTATCTTGCTGTATCTTTTGCAACCCCGCGCATGGGCGAAAGTACAAGAGAGGTGGGGAAATGCACACCGATTCGTGCCGATCGGTGGTGTAAGCTTGCTTAAGAGCCGATAAATTATTATGCCGCTACAACCTACACCTCGGCGCTAGGTTAACTAATTCGTCTTTTCAGCCGTGTGTGTGCAGGTTCGAGCGGGCTGCAGTCGCAACTGAGGGTCGCCGATAATGATGATGTTTAACGCTGGAAATGAAAAGTTGCACGAGCTGGAGCTGGAGCCTGGATTAAGCAAAGGTAATAGAACAACTATTTTTTCACAATGCAGCGCTTTGACACGCTGGATTACAAATTGATCGGAAATGGCTATTTTTCTAAAAACCGGCCAGTGATCATTTGCATAGATACGGGACAATCGCAGCCGTCGGTATCATGAGAATAGCATGAGAAATTGCCAACTTTGTAGCGCGCTGGCACATCGTGTGAAAGCAAACTTTAAATGGAATCAACGGGACGTTGGCACTTTCATTTGGTTGTTAAGAATTACGTTCTGTCAACCAGTTTTATAGGTTTTAAATATTGTTTGGAAGCTTCAAAAGAGTTTGAATACTTTTATGGAGATGTCGTAAATTGTTCTACACATTTTTGGACCTTTCCTGAATTTTGTCAGAAAACTTCACAGACATAAGCTAACCGTTTGAAGTTTCAAGCTAACAAAATGATATATTCAAGTTTTTGCTGCGGTTCGGAATGGCAAGTGTTTAACATTAACATTAGTGTTTTCATCATTTTATTCTCGAAATACTAAAATTCATAAAAAAAACTTTCAAGCCACCTTCCAGTGTTAATATCCCGATGTAATAGTTCCACATTTTTAACTAATGTACAAACTTACTGAAGCAATCTTCTTACAAAATGACGTTTAAAATACCGGACCCCGGTCGTCGCGGTTTCAAACGCCTAGCATGGGAAAGCTGTCGCCCCATACCGTCGCCGCTTTTGTTATTCAGCGGCATAAGTTTAATAAGCGCACCGTTTATCATCATCGCAACAACGTGCAACCGGTATTCGGTACAGATCGGTGCCGCGCGCAAATAATTCAACCAATGCGCAATCCTCCCCCGTGTCCGTTGGATGTTGTTTTTGTTGTTGTTGTTGTTGTTCAACCTGTAATCAACCGGGTCCAGGGAAAAGGTGGAAATTCTTTGCACCACCTGCCGCTGTGCAAGGCATGGACACGGGGGTTTGCTGTGTGTGGAGCCGCTTAAATCCCATAATTCTTCCGATAAATCGTTTCTTATCATAAATGCCGCACATTTCATCTCACCTCTTTCACACACACACACACACACACACACACACACACAAACCCGGGCGCACATGTACGGTTTGTGTGTTTAAGGGTGTTGGCAAATGCCCCATTGCTCACGGGCCTGCTGGGCTGCAGCCCTTCCTCCACTTACGGATTTACTCAGCCGGCCGTGCCGAGCCTTGAGAGTAACCTGTTACCTCCTTTTCGGGAGGTATGCATCGTCAGGGGGCGGAGGGTGCGCTGCTAACCGGAGGGAATATAAAGCATTCTTAATTTCATCTTCCGGGGCGGGGAACGATGATCTCATGCAAACGAGCAGGCAAAACGGGAGCAAGAAAGCAAGAAAAACAATCTCTCTCGTGTGTGTGCGCGCGCTCCCGCAGCGAGTTTTATTAGGTTATCAATGCGAAGCAGCAAATCAGTGCACAGGGAGTACAGGGAGGGCAGCCAGGGTCTAGGGTTTGCTCAGCCGGAAGGCTTGCCGGTTCTATTACGTGTACGTTTTTTGTTGCTGCTGTTGCTTTACTTCGTTCTGTATGTTCTTGCAAATGAGCACGGGGCAGGAATTTTGCAAACCAAGCTTACCGGCAGCATATAAACCATTGTACCTCGGATTTTAGTACACATTCTCCCAGTAATCTTTTGTGCCGGCTGGAATAAAATATGTTGGTTTTAAGGCGCGCTTTTATTTCCCGAACACTTGCCACGATAAGGATCGGACGGCGCGGTACAGGTTGGGGCAATTTGTTGCAGCCAGTCCCGTGCCCACCTCTGTGTGCTTTGGCGGTTGTTCCGGTTTCTAGCCTCCCATTGCACCAGCGCAAACTTTCGGTCCATTCCGGAAAGGGTAGTCCACCACCACGGCTGCGATTCTGCATTGTGGCCGTATGGGTGTGAAACCTGTGGCGCTCCTGTTTTGTTTTCCGGGTCAGCCTTCCGCAGGATGGACAAACGAGACGTAAAATAAAGCTCCAAACGGTTAAGTTGGTAATTAATCTTCCTCAAATCAGCTCCACCGGATAAAGACTGGAGCCTATTGTACGACCTGGTTGATTCGTCCTACCAGATGCGCTGAATTAAGGCGTTGATAAGCCGTTTGTTTGGTGAGAGAATGCTGAACCCCCGCGCAAAAGCTGTTTTGTTCTTTCCGCCCTACTTTTGATGCACAAAAGGCTGGGCGGCGCGACGCACGATGGACAAAACATCCAATTTGCATAAACTAATCGTAAATTTCGATGCGTAAGCACGGTGCGTTTTTGCATGGGGTAGTTTTAGGTTTGAATGAAGGGTGGAGGACGTTTGCATTAAAAGTGCTTTGTCTCGTAATGAGCCAGATAAAATGACAACTTTCTAAAAGCATTTCCATTCTGAACAATGATTTAAAATAATAAAATTCATTCATTTTTCACAGGTAAATTTA
The DNA here is from genome assembly GCF_017562075.2 of Anopheles merus. Lineage (NCBI taxonomy): Eukaryota > Metazoa > Arthropoda > Insecta > Diptera > Culicidae > Anopheles > Anopheles merus. Next base: position 8,642 of record NW_024427859.1, read on the forward strand.
CCGAAATTCTAAAAAGTCGTTGTTTTTATCAAACCTTCGAATCTACCAGTACAGCATGCATGCTCACACTGTCGGACGGATGCAACTGCTGATGTTCCCATTAATCCAGCTCTCCCTCATTTATCACTCCCGCGAATCCTTTCCCTGCGGAGTGGCTGATTAGCATGAGTTGATGACATGCAAACGGCGGCTCGTGAAATACGAGCGCACCCACAACGGTTCGCGCAGCCGTTTGCTTTTTAAACGCGGTCAAGAATCGTTACATGAGTCGGCCAGAAGTAGTGCCTTGCCAGATGCCGGCCGAGAAACTTTGTAGTCATCAGCAATCCGTTGATCACGCGCTACCTCTCGACACGAGATAGCGAAAAAAAAGCACAATCACAAAACCATTAGCGCCAGTGATCGGCAACACGTGATGAGATTGAAAAATTCGGAAATTGAAGATTTTTTGCCTTTTGGGATGACTTATTTCATTTAAGTTCTCTATCTTTTAAGGAAGTCTGTTTTTGATGCTTTGATGCTGATGCTTTTCTAGCAAAAGCTGCGTGTGCTTATGCTGTATGCTACGATTCGTCCCACGGCACCGATTTGCCGACCCCTGCAAACCGAGCGCACCACCGTGCCGCATACCACGCTCCGGTGCAGTATTTATGTCCGTGTTTGTTTATTTACACTTTTAATTTTCGGTTCAGGGCAATGTTTTCACTGCCAATTACTTGCCCTGCGGATGCACACAACCCGCTCGTTGGCGCAGAGCCTGCCAATACAGAGCAAGGATGCAATTTGCTGCCACCAGTGTCGCATCGGCCTAGCTAGCCGGAGTCCGCAAATCGCACAGTCATCCGCCATGGCACGTTTACGGGCTCCATCCGAGAACGGTCAACGGTGCCGGGATGAAGGGAAAATTAGAGCACCTAGCCGAGCACGAGGGCACAAAAACGTACAGGCGCAACTGGACGAGTGCAATCGTACTGCTAGCCGGCGAGAGAGAGAGGAGGAAGACTCCAGAAGGCTACCAATCTGGAGCAAGCGAGCAATAATCAAATACAAATAAGTACCGAATAAGGTAAACAAATTAAGTTTGCATATTTTGCACCTTGTTAGGTGCTCTTCGGCTTGGAAAAAAGGGAAGCGGGTAGAAACGGAGCAACAAAAAACGAGCAACTATTTACATTCCACCGTGTTTGAATATGTCTGTGTGTGCGCGCGTGTAGGATCGTCTATAGTGAACAGTGCGGGTGAAGTTTATGGATCAACGATTTTCCTCTTCACCAATACCCTGCGCTCGCTGCCAACCACCATTTCACCATGCTACGGTGCATTAGGTGTAGTTCTGTTTGTAGTTCAGCACTACGCCAACCCGGCACGCATTTAAGGAAGCCGTCCCACCGGGTGGAGGTGCCTGGGAGGGAGAGTGAGCGCAAAATTTTCATCTTGATTGCATAATGATTGCCAGCAGCATTGCTGATCAGTACATCAACACCCTTCGATCAATAGGAATTTGGTGAGAGGAGTTAGAGCGAGCGAGGGAGCGAGGCGATAGGGTTGCGAAGCGCCCCATCGAGCCGGGAAATTTAGAACAGGAACTAGAGTAGCGTGTCTGCAACGGAGCAAAGCGGTTTCAGACGTGGTGGCCGCGTTCCTGCGAGCCATCTGCCGGCACGAACGAAGCTGCTGGGCCTATTGTATACTGTTGGAATGTCTGGTACGTGTGTGTGTGTGAGTGTGTGTATTTTGCTAAAGTTACACTGACTTTGACCCAGATTGGAGAGACGCTGTTCGATCGAGATCGAGCGTGATGTATCTAACGCGTGAGGGTGGAATGGTTAGCAAGAGTGTGGAAAAGTGTGTTTCTGTGTGCTTGGAAGAATTCGCTGGTAGATTGCTTGCTTGCGAGGGCATCTGCACTTGATAGTCTCGAGCTAAGCGTATCTACGTCATTGCGAAACGGTTCCACCGTAGAGATGGCATGCGATTTTAACTGTATTGAAATGATATAAAACATGCTCATTACATGATGCCTGTTGGTGCTGGCTGGCGAAATGGAATCCAGTGTAATTAAGTCGTATCCCATTGGGTAATGGAGCAGTTAGAGAAGGTCTGCAGTTGACTGCTTGTTGGGATTTGTTCTGGGGAAAATAGAACCTAAATCGAAACCATATTAGGTTCATGTCTGCTTTCCTCTTTATATTTTGAGAAATTCCTTATTAAAACGGCCTTTGAGGAACCAACAAAAATAGAAAAAAAAAATGAAAAAAAACCAGAAGTCTAAATTTATACATACTCTCCTGATAGATCAATTTTCTACCTAATCTGAATCTGTTTTTCTTGCCAAGCTTTTCATAATACATTTGTGTAATATTTCTTTACACTTAAAATACATGCCTATCATCGCATCCACCTGCTTAATGTCTCATAATGATATCTCTGATGATATTCTCCCCACAAACTTGACCTTGTTGTCGCATAACGCCCCACGTCCAGCCTTTCCAGATTCAACCCGCACCACCGTAATAGCCGTTAATTTCATAATAAATGCGTCGATAAAAAATGGTCCAGCAGCTACCGTGCGGCGATGATTGCTTCATTAATCATCATTTAAGCGTTTGCAACCGTCACACGGCGACGTGCCCAATCACAACAATGGTGGCTGTGTGAAATGGTCCCATCGCCGCCGCGGACCCGATCATGATTGTGGGGTTTTCTGATCTATTCTGGCGTTGAAATCACTATCATCCGTTCCGGGGCACAAACCGTCGCTAGCAGAAAGGGCCAAAGAAACCGGGGCCATCCGTCCGAACCGTCGCACCGGTGCAAAGGTGCAGCACGGTCCGTTGTCGATGACGAATGTGGCGCGCAGTTAGCAGCGCACAATGGCATCTCGAAGGGAGGGTAAGTAAGTAAGTCACTTGCAGCAGTCGGGCAACACCCCCCTGACTGGCCTTGTGGAAGCGCGGGAAGTGACCTGCGAGCATGCACACGGTAGTGCATACCGTTTTGACATTCAATTTAACCGACTGCGATTATGTGGCTGCCTCCCTCGGCATGCAGAACCAACAAACCGGCAAACCACCCGGGTGCGTTCGGATCGATGGCTATTATTACGCGGGTAATAATATACCTATTTTTGACACTAGCGCAGCCTACGCACTACACCACGCGCGGTATGTTCTATGTGTGTGTGTGTGTGTGTGTGTGTGTGAGATACCACACACGGGAGTTTTTTTTTTTTTCTTCAATAAACATGTGCAGCCTGCTTGATGGTGCACCTTTACCGCAGCTTCCAACTGATAGCGGGTCCTGTTGGTGCTGTGTGCGCGCAAGGTGTGCACGAGAGAAGCGAACCGTTGTGGGTCATCAGCAGCAAAAAAGCGGGATAAGCAAAATAATACACCAGCGCGCGTGTTGCCGCTAATGCTGCCAAGGTGAGGAGGCGTGCATCGAGATGTATCGCCCCGGCCGTGTGGTGTTGCCGGTGCCATTCCAATCCGCGGCAGTATTGGCGGTAATTTATACCGTAGATAAATGAAAATAAATGGCAATCAGCACCGTGCAGGCAGGCAGGCAGGGTTTGCTCTGCGGAAGTGAGCCCGATGCACCGCCAACCGTTGTTGTGCCAAGGAAGAAAGGAAGACGCTCACATCGTCTACCCCCACCCCCTCCTCGCCCGTATGGGTGAGGCAAATGGGGCGATTAAAGGGGCGCCGGGAGAGGGTTTTGATGCTTCCGATAAAACGGCAGCAGCGGAGTTTATAAAGCGTGTATTACGGCAAATGTGTGCCTGCCAAACGGTGCAACGGCAAGGTGGAGTGTGCAGATAATGGCAATGATAAACGGTGTTTAAACTGTGCTTGTGAGTGTGTGTGTGTGTGTGAAGTTACCCCGCACGCGGACACATGCTTGCTCCGATCGGTACATGCCGGAAACGGGATTCTGAAAGGGAGAACGTGTGTAAGGCGGAGGGAACAAAGTGCTGGTAGAAAGGACTAAATCGTACACACACACACACACACACACACACACACACAAAACACGTGTGTGTGCAAAAGTGGCGAGTTGGTTCGCCAGTTTCCGTCAGTATTTGCACGTCAACCGGGTGCATTGGCCCACCGACTGTTTTTGTTTCCCCTTGTCCGCTGCCAAATGTGCATCGGCCCTCAGCCCGTTCGACGAGCCCGTTGGGAGTTGGAAGTTGAAAACTAAATTATGCGGTTCAAGCGCGGGTGTTGGCATGCGGTGTTGGTCATTGCACATTTGTGGGCGGCGATTTGCACATGCAACCTGTTTTCACCGGTCATAATAAAGCGGAACAGCTTGTGATTGGGGAAAAGTTCAGTTGCAGACTGGAGCTAGAATTAGTGGCACAGTGCGGGGCCTATTAGAAATAAAATGGGACAGCTGAAACGTTCATATCGAGTAGCAGCGTACCAAAGGGGTTTTGTTTTGTTCGTTTTTTTCCATCTGGTGCGTATTAGAATGGGTTTTCGAGACATCAATCGATCATAACCGCGATTTAATGTTTTATCAAAAGAAGGAATGCAACTGATTAGAAAGATGTTAAGAACAATAAAGAATAATATCTTGGTACAATAAACAATAACACATTAATTCAGCCGGAGAAAATGCAAAAAAACAGCATCCTCTCACGGGAGCAAACAAGCGACGAACCCCCATTGCCGACACCAATCGGCAGCAAAATCAACTGGAGCAAAAACTACAGAAGAAAAAAACCCTTTTTTATAAGGCTATCATTCACCAATGACGCCATTCGCGCTGGCATGCAGTCACAGAAGTACACGGAAAGTGCATTTTATGAGTGACATTTGCATATTCCGCGAGTAATAAAGTGAAGATTATGGTGTTTTAAGCACACCATTAATCCCCCTCCCCCCCCCCCCCCCAGCATCTCATCATGCGGTGGATTGTTACCGAGCCGCCCTCTATCTGCGATCGAATCTCGCCACCGCTGCTCTGATCTAGTTTCCAGCCCTGGTGTGAAACTACATCCGGCCGCTGTGCAGTGCAGAAGAACGCGCCGAGGTGAAAAGCAAACACACCGTCGTGCCGGCATGCCCAGCACAAAAGGGACCGAGGATGCTTTCGGCAGGGTCAGAAAGCCCCGGTCGTAAAATGTTAATGTTCCGTCCACTTGGGACATCGAACGAGGAAATAGAAATGCAAGTTACGTCGGGGAGACAACACGAGCTGGACACGAATGCAGCACAGTTGGGGACAATTTATTACACCTGACATAATCTATCTATGCCCAATGGGTGCGCGATTGGCATAGTTTCCCTCCCCCGGCCGCGCTACGGTCCGGAGGAGATCATGTTGTCGTGTCGAAACGATAAGCACCCGGGATGAGTGCCGCACGCTTTAAATAGGATCCGCCGACGCGATTGGACGCGAACGTTGTGCATCTAATTAGCATGCCGATGGGAGAGAAGCCGCGCAAACAAACGGTAATGGGATTGTGCGGAATTTTCGGTAGCTTTGGGTGGCCGGTCTGGCTCAAAACCCTCGAGACACTCCGGGGAGGAGCGAATAGAGCGACCCTTGGAGGAATAGAAAACGCTCCCGGAATGTGAAACAAACTGTCAGCTACCATAAAATTGGGTGATGTTTGTATGCAATTAAAATAAATAAAATAAAGCTGCGGTCAGTTTGATTGAGTAGGCACATTATCGTGCCGATGCCGACAGAGAATTCGTAACAAATTCATTCGAAGATCGATATATTGAATGAGAGTCGTTAGTTTTACTGACAACGGCTAGTGAAGAGAATTCCTAGAAAAGACAAATTGTCTCGAAGAATTTTTAGACAAATAATTGTAATGCATTAAGGAGCGAGTTTCTGATAAGAAAATGGGAGAAAACATAAACAAAATCAAAATGTAAATTTTATTACATTAATTTAATCATTTTATATTAAGCAATACTTTGAGAATGTCAAATGTCACAGTTAAATAAATATGCCATGATGGTAATGTTCACCAATCGCCACTTTTCTTTCACCTTGGCATGGCACCGAACGCCACATAAGTTTGTTTCGTTGTTCGTTTCTCCTTGGCTGATCGTTTCTCTCCTCTAACCCCAAATCACTAAATCGCAACCAATCAAGCAGGTGACAATTTCACTTTCCAAACGACCTAACTAATTCCACTCCAAAGCAATCACTCACTTATGCCACGTTCGTTTAGCGAAATTAACACAGACACCACGGCCCTTCGCTCTCCCCTTTTGGACCAGAGCCACTAAACTAAAGCTAACGTGCCGTGCTGGACATTCATTAAAAGCATTCTTCCGGTCCACGGAAAGCGGGAAAGCCACGGCTAGCACCGCGCGGAACGGGGTGAGAATAATTTGCTCTCCTCGTTTTCGGTCCCACATCCCACCAAACCAGCCGACGCCAACCAGCCGGTTCGTCACTTACGGAAAGATTTCAACTGCACACTTACTGAGCGAATTGGTTGCGCCGAGCCCGACACGTAGGACGGTTCTGCAAAATCCGTACCGCAGCTTCACCTCGTCCCCCCATTGGGAGAAAATAATTTCGCCTAATTACATTCGTCAACTCCAAACGAGCCTCCGTTGCTCGGTTCGCGTTATCGTCTAGCGTTGGTGGAAAATCCCTCGGAGGAGAAATTACTCTTTGTCGGTGTCGCCCAAGCAAAATAGGACACGGGCAGGAGACCGCTCGGGGTAACGACCGGGCACGTACCGCACGTGCCCAAATCTGCGCCCGACGGTGCGCCTAGCGTCCCTGTAAGATTAGATCGTTTGCATAGATCCGTCCATGCGTACGGTGTGTGTCCGTGCATGCATCACACATTCGGGTTTCGGCGTTGCAGCAAGGGCGAGAGCGAGTGAAGTGTTTTGCACCATTAATCAAATGCACAGCATACCCAATCAACGGTGGTGGTCAACACTTAAAAGATGCCCTCCTTCATGCCATGGTGGGAAAGGCTCTGCTGTTGCTGGGAGTAGTGCGCACCACTTTGAGCTGGAGCGTCCCAAGTGGGGTTTGTGTTGGAACCGTTTCCGCTTAACTCGGGAAACGAGAAAGCTCTCGTTAGCCGCGAAGATGATCCATCGCGCGTGAGCTGTCTCAGAATGGCCCACAGACGCACGCTTGAAGCGCACAGAGCAATAAAATGTGCAACTGTGTGTCCATCCGATCGATGGTAATATTTCCTGTACTTCCTGTTTTTTTTTTCTTCAGTTTTGCTTGTTTCATACAAAGTTGAGCAAATGAGAGATTGTTGCATAGGTTGCAATTAAGATCAACCAGCAAAAACATACACACATGTGTGTGCGCGCGCGCGCAAAACAGGACGCATCGATTCCCGAGCCGAGGAAAACCGGCCATCACTTACTTTACACCCAGTTCCCAGGAGCGGATCAACTGTTTGAGTGCAGTTAAAGGGCTGAACAGATCGGGAATGTGTTATTAACACTTTAATAAATTTGTTGATTGATGCGCTTTTGCTGCCCGCAATGCATTCGCGTACTGCGTACTAAACGCACCGGAGACCGCGCGCGCTCCGTACCGGCGCGGATTGGGAGCGAACGCTAACTGTAACGAACTGTACTGCCACAAAATGTGGGCCAACCGCACCAACCGGTGGTTGGGCGGCCCGTGCAATCCCTACAACTACGCAGGCTATGTAATTTGCCCAAGCGCGCGCGCTCGCTGCTTCCCAAGACGCGTCGATCTGGCCCTGTACTAGCGGGAGAGCGTTAGGCGATTTTCACACACATCGGTGTGCCGCTGGAACAGTGCACTGTATGCCTACTATTCTTTCCCTTCAATCGACCAAAAAGCTCGTTCGGCTACCGGAAGGTTGCCTCCCGTCGGCAGGCAGGCAGGCAGACAAAGGGAATGGAATTCCCTTTTTGAACGATGCAGAGCAGAGATCGATTCGAAGCGATAAAGCCTTAAAATAAAGCACACGTTCAACGGTGTTCGAGGGGCTTGAATGAATTTAGTTATTAAAACTGGGCGGTCGGCACACACGTGCATGGTACGGGGTTTTTGATATGTGTGCATGTGTGAGTGTGTGCGGGATGATTTCGTTTGCGCATTGGGCGCTACTAACGGGCGGTTGGCGAGTTTGCTTCATTTACTTCATTGATGCCCCAAAAGGGATGAATGGGAATTCGGAACAAAGAAGGAAAGAATAACAAACAAAGCGAGCTGACTGTTTTTTTCATATTTTTTTTGGTACATTGGGATAGAAGTCTATGGGAGCTATGTCAAGCATTGCCGAACAGATATCAAAAACATTGCTTTAATACACTTAATTTTGATGAAAAAAGGAATTATTAATTTTAAAAACTCTCTTCAACAGTTATATGCAGTTGAAAAAAAACTGTTTAAATAAAAAATAGATAAATTAGTAAACAGGTTCGTGGCTTTTGAGTCGCATACAGTTTACCACAAACGCGTCCTCTAGGTAGTCATCTGAACTGCTCATCTGTAGCAAGAGCTAACTAGAAAAGTGACCGGTACAATACGCTCTTTGCTGTCTAGATGACGGTATCTTAGGCTATTACAAACGTCACTGCACTAGGAGATTCTAATCTAGGAACTAGGAGTCTTTGAAGAAAGATACGAAGCATATCTGCATTTTTGAGGTGCAAACAAATCTATTAAAGTTATAAAATAGTCTTTTTTCATTTTTGGCACAACAACCATTTTGGGTTTAGGCCTGCCTGTACTGATTAGTAATATGAGCTTGACTTCTAGTGAATTATTGTTAACATAGCAGGATAGTCAATCCTACGTATGGGGGCTCAGTCAATTGGCGGGCTTGAACCCATGACAGGCATGTTGTTAAAACGTACGAGTAAACGACTGTACTACCAGACCGGCCAATTAAAGATATAGTACAGCCGGAATATATGATGATGGAATTGGTAGTTTAATTTGGTTCAATATAAATAAATATTGAGTTTCTTCTTCTTCTTCTTTGGCACAACAACCGCTGTCGGTCAAGGCCTGCCTGTACCCACTAGTGAAGTGAGCTTGGCTTTCAGTTACTTATTGTTACCATAGCAGGATAGTCAGTCCTACGTATTGGGGCACTGTCTATTCGGGACTTGAAACCATGACGGGCATGTTGTCAGGTCGTACGAGTTCACGACTGTACCACCAGACCAGCCTCTTGAGTTTATCTTGAGTATACAGCCTTTTAAACCTTATTCTAGTCTTTATTATTATTATTATTATCCAGTTTAACATGTGATATTTCTATAAAATTGAGGCACATACTCTTTGAAGTCATGTTTTCACTATTTGACTGATTAGAATTGATTGATAAAACAAACTAGATCTTGATGTTCAGAATAATTTTACTGATATATTTATATTGAATTTGTACAACATTTCTGTAGTGCGCGATACAAGGCAAGACCATGTCTATAAGATCATATCAATCATTTGAATTAGTAATTAAGTATGCCTTTCATTGATAGTCTTGAAAAGTGTATGATGTTTGTGGAATATAGTTTAAAATTTTAATTTTAGCCATAACACAGAATACTATCAAATGCCATATAATGAAAGTTTTGGTTGCTTATTTTAGCTGATCCAATGGTACTGAGTGTGGTTAAGACTAGCACTTAATGGAAAGAGATGCTACGATTTCCTGTTAAAAGAAGATACGAGTAGAAGAAAACTTTTACACATTTCCCTCACTGTACACTTGCACACTTGGCCACTTTGGTTGTGAGTGGAACCTTCCAAGTAATGGTTGAATATTCGTAAAAAAAATGCAATCCACCTCTTCCTACCAGCGTTTCATATCAGCATAATTTGATTGCTCATAAAACTACACCTGTACCGGCGTATACGTCGTCGGCACGCAACATCAGACAAAAAGTGCCTCTCATCATTACGATGCTAATCTTAAACCCTCGATGCTCTTCTTCCGCCTCGACGTCGACCTTGCCGCCACCCAACCTACCCCCAGCTTCCTTCCCAGACATGCCCGGTGGATGGCGGGCACACAACACAACATAACTAACCGTTACAACACACACACACACACAAAAGAATGGGTCACACTCTAATAAAACCGGGCGAGTGTGGCGACGAACGGCACCAACACCCCATACCAACATAAAATGCTATTTGTTTTGCTCCACTTTGAGCGTGGCACGCGTGCTTCCGCCGAATTTGGCCCGCCAATGCCCGGGGTCGCTCGAGGCCGGGCCCGCCGGCACACACGCGTCAAGCTCGGACGCACAAAAACGAGCCGTGAGTGATTGGATTAAAAGCAACAACATCATCACGATCATCCTCATCGGCTGCAGGTTGCCCGCAAATCGAGTTACACAGCCGCACCGGACTAACCTACCGTCTTCATTTATCAAACGCGGCCCGGGCCCGTGTTACACATGCTCGAAAGCAGGTTGAACTCGGTCGCTTCCCCCAAATCACCCGCGTGGTGTTCCGAGTGCTGTAAAACAATAGAAAGAACGAGCTTTGTGTGTCGAGCCGCGGGTACGAACATAAGAACGATCATCATGGCGGCTGTGAAAAGAAAAAAAACAAACAAAAAGACAACAAAACCACGCTCGCTGCTGATTAGGAGATGTAATGCATTTTGTCAGCATGGTGCCGTTTTGAGTGTTAGCGGAACAACAATCCCCGACGCCCCTTTTGTTTTAGCATGCCCGGCGTGCTGCTGTGGAACGCTATCTGCCTCATCCACATTACTGTTGTTGCTGTTTTTTTTCTCTTTGTACCGCCCCCTCCGTGATGGAATCTACACTACTGACATATTTATCCCTTCAGCGGAATGGGACGAACCATCCGACCCCCGCAGATACGAGTTCATTTCTCCCCTTGCTCAGAATTCGCCCATATGCCCTACCCTACCTTTCGCACGAGAACAGCAGCTTTGCTCAACAACGGCCAAGACGCGATAGTACATCACTCCGCTGGCGATGATACGCGTGTTACGTTTTACGCACTGCGCAAGGTGTTGTCTTTCGCACATCGCGTTTTCTGCCATCGAGCTCTCGCGTAATCTTTTACACTCCCGGTGCCATGGTTTGCCTGCGGGCGCACTTTGCTGAACTGGATGTAACCAACTCCAAACCAAACCATCACCAGTTCCCCCCAGCCCACCGCGTCCGATTCTACTTTAAATGCTAATTCCCTGCTATTGCGATGTTTTCTTTGTGCGAGCAGCATCTTCTGCAGGCGCGTAAGTGTCTGTTTTTTTTAAATATTGCTGCCTGCACATACATACACCTTGCGCAAGGGTACACACAGGTAAGGCATTTGCGGGTCGTGCGTGCAAGAACAAAGCGTTGAAGCTTAGGGTGAATCTTGGGTTTGATCTGCGACCTGCGAAAAGACCCAGCACAAAGGCGGAAGCGTAAGAAAAAAACAATGTTTTTTTTTGGTCCACTTCTACACCATCGCTCCGCCAATGTTGGGGGTTTCTCCGTGGTGACTTAAGTAGAACTAGCACTCTGCGTGGAAATTGGAGCAGTAAAATTAGACCATGATTAATGCGTGTTGTATTCATTTGCATAGCACACGTGGAGAATGGAAGATTCCGATTGTATACTCTGGTAAAAAGAAACAAATGGTTTATCAGTTCGAGTGAGCGTAAATTCTATTTCTATTTTGCTGAAGAATTTCTTGTAGACTGTTGAAGTCTGCTTTTTAGAAACAGGATTTTTCCTGAGGTTCGGTTAGCTGGTTGTCGTGATTGGTCTGCCTTGACTGTTTCTGCGCTAAGGTATTGGATACCATGACGGTTAATCAGGTTGTGTCGTGATGATTAACTGCCTTGATGATCAGTAAGACAGTTTTTTAAAATTTTTTGCTAAATTCTTCTTTTGCTCGAATGTTACCTTGTTCTGTGATATAAGTTCCAATGCTTACGTGTTGATGATAGCTTGCACTTAATGTCCAATCTTTAAAACGGCCATGTTTAATACTTTTGTGATATTAAATGTTAAAATTGATACACTTCTTCTCTGCCATTGCGAGTCATATTGGGCAGGTTCAAGAGACCTAAATTTACCAAGAATTATGGTAGTTTATTCAGTTCATTCTAAATAACAATCGGTAGAGTCAATTGTTTCAACAAAACCTTAATGAATCGTTTCGAACAGCTTATTATCATGCGCAGATATGAAAATTGTGTACCATCTAGATAGAACAGTACATGGAGAAGCTGGAGTTTAGAGGTGTATTGTTGAACGTGCCAAAAGAATAGAATAAAAAAAAATACTCGAAATTTATAACGACACCTATAAACCAACACATTTTCACTTTGATTTTTTCCGATTTACATTCCAACGAGACCACGAGCTTCTTAATTATTTGCGGCAGCCCGTCATTTCACTGTCCAGTTGCATTAGTTTCTAACCGGCAACGAGAGCGCTAAACAAAACATCCTTGGTCAATGGAAATGGCCCACTGCTTGCAAACCCCCTGCCGCCCAGAAGCGGAAGGGCACATTCATGCAAATCAAACGACGCGTTTGCACCGTTCGGGGCACCGGTTGGGCCGCTGGTTATCGTCACGGGGGTCAAACGCGGACTCTCGACACTTGTGGGCCAATGCAACATTCATTAATTCGTTTGCTCCTTCTCTTCACCCCCCCCACCCTTTGTGTTGTTTTGCTTGTTTACGTGCCACCAAGAGAGTGAAGAAGGAAGCAGAATGTATGTGTGCGCGTCTGTTAGTGAAGGGGGAAATAGCAAAACGGAAACATGTTGCACACCTTCGTTAGAGTGCAGCGCAGACGATGATCATCGCGACGATTAGAAGAGCTTCCCTGATAAATGGTTGCTAAGCAACAGGGGAGCGTTTTCCCCCACACATACATCACCGCTTCCCAATTAATCCGAAGTTAATCAAAACGCGGAAAATGCGCATTCTCTCTCTCTCTCTCTCTCTCTCTCTCTCTCTTTCTCTCTCTCTCTCTCTCTTTATCTCTCTCTTCTCTCAAGACGGAAATGCTCACCCAATTTGTGCACACCTTTCTCACCAGGCTCAGAAGGGGAATCTTTCGTTGGGAGGCCGAGTGCGCTGCGCAACGTCCCCAACGACCATTTCCCATGTCCATCGGGCGGACACTGACGAACCGGGAGTGCTAACGAACCTCAAATGTGCATGAGCACATTGGCCAATAATTACCCCCTCCCGATCGGCCAGCCAAGCCTTCATCCAGCCAACAAGCGCATGCCAACGGACCACAAATACACGGCGGAGAAGATTCCGCTCCGCGTTCGAACAACGCCGTATCCAAATGGGAAGTGATTTCAATGCCGGTCACAATACGAACTGCCCTTGGCCCTTGGGCCAGAGACAGTAGGGAACACGGACGGCCGCTCGGACCATGTTTATGTGATCGTAATTTAACACCCCTCCTACCCAACCTCCACAACCCGTTCCATACCTAACACCACACTCCAACGGAGCCCTTTTAAAGTAGCCAGCCGGGCCAACGGAGAGCAAACGGTGCGCAGCAGCTGTTATTTCCCGCTTGGGGGACCGCCCGCCGTTGCTCAAACTGGCCGCGATTTTGCTCCCATTTACATCGGTTTGATTTTCTGGCATTCGAACTCTCGGTTTTCATGCCAGCGGTGGTTGGCAGTGCGTTTTGCTGGCCGTGTTTTCCTTCGATGAGCAATATTTCTACCGTCTGCCGGTGCCACATCCCGGTGTGGCCTGGGACGCTCATTTCCTGCCCAGTACACTTTCGGTCTGTAAGTGTGTGTGTTTTGGGTAGTTTTCATTCATTTGTTTACAATCCATCCCGGCTCATTTAGCGCCCTGGAGTTGCATCGTAGTTACATCGTGGTGAACAACGGATGAGAGACCTTTAAATAAAGCTTTAACACGTACCCAAACAAGGGATGGCAAGGAGCAAGAGAAAGAGAGGCAGAGTGGCAGAAGCGGAAGCGTACAAACGGTACAAACATTCTATTTCGTTTCCTTTTTGCTCACCCGTTGCGGCAAAGGGCTGCTGCGGGCGCACTGGAGGGGTGGAGGATGATTATAAATTGGCAAAAATCAGAACATTGATTGCAATTAATTATTTTTCAACACTCAACATGTTGGCGAACGCTGTGTGTCGGTTTTGTGGGCCTGCGGCCGGGCGTTTGCAGGGAAAGGGGCGGAGACGAAAGCAAACGATGCAACGAAGGGGGGGGGGGGTGTTTGGGTGGCAGAGAGCTAGTTAATTAGCACTGGTAATTAGATCAGCCGTGCGCCAATAAAGCAGTGCGGTGGGAAGAGGAACCGATGGGTGGATTGTTTGTTATGCTGCTGCTGCTGCAACTATCTTCACGATATACAACCCCACCAAGGGGAGTGAGCAAACGCGATATTCGGCATGGAACGCGGTCGCGAAACTGTTTTGCTACAATTTTGTTCGTGTAGTTGTACTTTTTTGTTTTTAATGTTTCCCCTGGAATGTAACGGTGTTTACAGCTGAAAATAAACACTACCCGGCGGACACATTGTTAGCACACTGGCACGCCGGCACACGAGCTTTGTCGAATGTTGAGGGCGAGCGCTGGGCTGGTCAAGAAATTAGCAGATCAAAGCGAGCAATGATCGGTAATTATTAAACTGCAGCACGGAGAGAGCGGGTCCAGGCGTCCAGGCCGACGTCAAAACAGTCCTGCGGTTTACACTTCAACCCGAGTGGTAAACCCCGTACCGCACAGAACACTTTCGTGTCATTAAGGCAAGCGGGAAAGGAAGCTGAAGCAGCGGCGGGCGAGAGAGCAATAAACATAGAATGCAGAAACAAATGAGGGATAAAACCCGACAACAGCATTTTCCCTTTCCGCGCCAAAACCACCAACGGGGTGGAAATGGTACGGTGAAGTCAAGCGTGGAACAACAAAGCTGTGTACAACTTGCTACGGGTCCTGTTGGTTCGTTCGCTGGTTGGTTTGAGGTGCCCGGGTGGCCTGCTCCCTGGGCCGGGGCTGTTCGGGACCTGGTGCCATCATGGTGAGGATGCACATCGCTATGCTCATAACGCCAGAACCACTGGGGTAGCATGTCAGATTGTGTACAAAACCCTTAACGACTTGTAAAGCAGCACTTTCCTGGAACGATCATCTTGCACACGGGATCGGAGCCGAACGAGCGCGGCCTAACGACACACACACACACACACAGTGCGCGGACAACACGGCTTCCCCCGGTCACCCGGACCGGACGGATAGGCCGCCGAACCGATCCGTGACTTAACCGTTTCAGCAAGGTAAACACAATAATGGTGACCGATATGATAAGATGAAGCTAAGGCAAGAAATAGAATGGCAGCTGAAAAAGTCCCACAGGCCCATTCGGAGGGGTGGGCTTGGGAAAGTGTGCGCCCCCGAAGAAACAAAGACCGCGTCCAAAAGTGGTCAAACTCATACGCGGACTGTTGGTGCCCTTGCACCGTGTGGTTCGCAACACGATAAGAACAATCCGCAGGACACGAACCCGGTCCGCAACGGCGTAGAGGTCTGTGGATGGGTAAAAGCATGGAGCATAAATCATTCGTCCATTCGATTGGACCATTTTGAGGAGCGCCTGGCTTTGCGGCTCCCCCCATCTTAGTATAGAAGGGGGTACTTAGTTATGTTGTTCAACACGTTTTTTCCTATTTGTTTGCCATTTTTGATAGAATAACCTTATTATTATTGTTGTTTTTTTAATTTTATATTCTGTCTAGGTTTAGCAAGGACTTGGTAAACTGATACTAATTGATTCACACTATGAAATGCAGTCAGTTTGGCATATGCAGGAGCTCTCGTGCTAAAGAGATTTGAACTTACAATACACAAAATAAAGCTGGTCAAAAACGGCACTTGGAAATTGAACTTTTTTTTACTAATTTTACTAATAGCTCTACAATCATTTCAGATTTTCGACAAGCGTCTAAAAGCCTTTGCATTGGCAATGAAAAAGAAACCATAAACAAGCGATAATTTACGATAGGCTAAGGGCGCAACGTTTCAAACCGCAAAAGACTGTCGCGCGCTGCCCAGTTTTGCCACAATCACCGTTAAAAGGCACGAATACACGAGCGCCTTTAGCATAATCAGCGTCAGGTTGTTAGGTGGTGCAAACTTTCTCACATTATTCTCGTGTGCAGTAGTCGCAAGAACTACAGCAAACCTGCGGGGAGGGAATGGCGACAACGGCCGTGGTTGCGCTTTGTGCACCTGTGCGAAGTTCGGACCCCGTAAGAACACGTTACAGGGTGGAAAATTCTTGGAAGCTGTTAAAAAATCCATTCACACACATAGACACAATGCTGCGCACAACCTCACGCTAACAATCGCGTATACTTTCTATTCTTTCACCTGCCCATTTTGTGTTCGCGTCCGTCCTGTGTACCATTTGCGGGCAAGGGTATTATCCAACTTCATTATCTTCAGCCCGCACTGGACTGAGAACTGAAGGTTGAGAGAGAGAGAGAGAGAGAGAGAGAGAGAGAAAGAGAGAGAGCAAGAGAGCGTCCAATTTTATTTATCTGGTTGAAAATCTGTCCACCATTGGGAGGGACAAAGGGAGAGAGGCGTTCACCCGCAGGGCAGAGTGGTTTGGTCAGTGCATTACACAAAAAAAAATCGCACGGAACGAATCGCAGGGCAAATTGCATCATCTCATCAAGATGTGCATATCTTTCAACGGTCATTCCTCATTTGTTTTAAAGCGAGTGCGGAATCCACTGTGCGGCGGAGAGGTCATTACTTCACATTTCGCTCATGATATCCAACCACCAGCAACCTGCGCGGATGGACGATCCGGGCTAGTAGTATTTCCCTGGACACGGGAATGGTAATGCTTTGCATCGCAACCAACCTGGAAGCCCCGAAGAAGTTCGCACAAGTGGGTTCGGGCCAGAGTGTTGGGTTCTTTACTGGAGATTATCCCCAATGCGGGGTAACCGACACCGGCCGTGATCGGGACGGCGCTGGAGCAACAGGGCACACGGGAGCGACAGGGGCACACACACTACACTCCCAGGGATGAATGGGTGTTTTTCTTTCCCATTTAATGAAACTAATTAAGCGGTTTTAATGGGATGTTCGTGGGTATGCAGCGCAGATGCAAACGAGGCAGCAAACTCCGGCTAGCTGCTGCTGCTGCTGCTGCTGCACATTTACGTGAACCGTGGTCGTTGGTATTTGACGTTTCATGTCGATGGCGGTGGGCCCCGAGTGTCATTGTTGCTTGGCACGCAACAGTGAGCCCCCTTTACGACTCGTAGTGCATAGATCTCTTTTCTGTACTGGGAAACTTCTGGGTTGGCGGGGGGGGGGGGGAATATACAGGGGGCACAGTTCCCTGTTCGAGAAATAATGTAGCGTATGGCACGAACTGATTGCAATTTATAAAGATATGATTACCGGATACGACCGGATAGAATGCGAAGCGTGATTCTAGCAGTGGATGTTACTGCCTGTCTCCTTCTTTGACTGTTTCTCTGTTTTTGTTAGTATACACAATCACACAAGAGTCCTTCCATTACCCACACCACACACGTATGGCTTCACTGGTGCGTAATGTCCGCACGCTTTGTTCGTATTTTCCCGCTCACCGGGAGTACCGGCGAAACGAACCCATCATTTGGATTGATCTCGTTATGCCACAACGCTCGTCACAACAGGCGAACGTTGCACAGCTCGGAAAGTTTGCAAAGTCGTTCACCGAAAACAGATCACGATAAGACTAAAAACGGATCCTTATTAACGTGTGTGTCTGTGTATGTGTGAGTGCGTCGATGCTCTAAAGAACCACAGCATCCAAACCCCCCGTTTGGAATGCGCGTTGCGTTGCGCATTACGCAAAACCCGCAAGGGAAGCCCCGCAAGCCGGGCACAAACAGATAGCATAATTCAATAAACTCTTCATTATTATTGCAAGCCCCGCATTTGCCCCGCCCGCCGGGACATTTTTGCATTTCCCAATCCATCCCTGTCCCGGCTCCAGAATGGTTCTCTCGTTCCCTCGCCTCCGTTTACGGGGCGGAATCGAACAAATGAGCCCGACTGCGTCGTCCCCGCCGTGCGCCTTTGCGCCGGCACACTGTCGGGAAAAATGTCGTAATCAATGATCTATTCCACATGCGCAGCAAAAGCTCGCGGAGGGCCAAACTTGACGGTTGGGCCAAAAGGGGCCCCGAACAGTTCCCCCTGGAGCACCGGGCGTGCACCGGAAAAGGGAAAGAATTTTTACATCCTTACCCGTGCCCGATTTGGACATTTAGTGGCAGGAGAAACGTCCACAACACGGCGAAAAAAAAACATGGAAGCTTCCAGCCTCCAGCACGCTCCATCGCGCGGTTACGATGCTCAAACGATCCCGTTCTGTTACACCCCTGTGTCGCAACAGACCAGCCGACCGCGGGGAGGCAACGCGATCGTTCGAACGCTTCCCCGTCTGGACCACAAGACAACCAACGGCACAAGTCCTGCAGAATGTAGTGGCATTTCTGATGCACATGTGGCGGTGGCGGTGGCCTCCGTTCGGTGGATATCTCTCCCCATTCTGCTTTCATTAATTTGTTCCTGCTTCTGTTTTACATATCAAACTGTCAAAATATCGAATTTCAATGCAGCGTGCAGTGCCGCAGCGGAGCGACCGATCGGGCCTCCCGCCGCCTAGGGACCGGTGCGGAACACCGGGTGGGGTGTGATGAATGATTTTGCCCATTGAAGAGTTGCTAGAAGCTTGTCTCGAATCGATTGCGAACGACGACGATTGGGATGCTGACACACACACACACACTCATACCAAATACAGCACAGTACATGAAACGCAGGACTAGTGGAGTTGATCTGAAGGACCCGCGGCCTATTGTCTTATCATACCCGCTTCTGCATGCCCTTCTTTCGGTGGATCTTCGGCATTGAAGGACTTACCCCATGTTCCTTCGAATCTCAAGACGCGTGTGCAGATGCTCTCTCTCTCTCTCTCTTTCTCTCTTTTTCTCTTTCATTCTCTCTCGCTCTCTCCCCGACTGCACCTTGTCATATGAGCTCGACACGGACAACTGCAGAAACTCGACAGCTTCCGAGCGCTACCGCGCGTTACATGTTATCGATTGACTTTCAATTGCACCAGTTGCGCAGTCAGTAGCGCCCAAGACGTCTCTCGGACAGTGTGGCTCGTCCATCCGATACAATGGCATACGCCCGCCTCGCGTGGTGCATGTTTTGCGGTCGAAACGCGCCCTGATGCGTGCGGTGGACCCTGACCGCCTCAAAAAGGATGAATTGGCCATGATGCGGCGGTGCAAAACCGTGCCACTGTCCGTCACGGCTAATTATGTAATTTGACTATGGGCGCACGCGCGTGCTTTCGCACAAAAATGGGCAGGCGGCGAAAAATCCGCCAAAAGCGGAACGGGGAAAAGGGTTTGGGACGGTTGGCGGAACGCTACTGTATGACAAGTTCGGCAGGGTAGGCGGCGTACATGACACGCACGGTCCAAGCAGCAGTGGTTGGCACCAGAACAGGTCCCGTCCCGTACGAGGCCTGCGCGGGGTCGCTGTGCAAATTGAAGCTCCGAGGCAATTTGTAATGAGAGTTCAACGACCTCCCAGTGGTTGAAAGGGTCGAGTGTTGGAGGAGGGGTAACATCATCCCCCATTGCTGCGAAGGCAGGATTCGAACATCGAAATCGATCAATGATGGGCAGCGAAGACGATCGCGACGACACGAGCAATAGCTGATGAGTGCCCGCGTGTACCCCGTGCGCTCCGGTTTGTGCTGGAAGTCATTGACATTGGCCGAAACGATCTTCCGGACCAACGCCCAGAGTACACGGGCCTGTGTATGATGTTGCGGTGGGTGTGGGATACAATCCCGAACAAGAAGAAAAAGCGAACAAAAAAAGAAAACACCACCGATGGACGCAAGGCAAGGTTGCGCCTTGATGTGTATGTGCTTTTTGCTTCCTCGAGCGGAATCTTCCCCTCGACCCTCGAAACCGGAAAGGAGCCCGATCGTTGTTTTATTGATCGTTAGCGGAGGGGATTGGTTGGCTGGCGGATCGTCGTGTTTGCTTAATTCGATATAGCACAAACAAACAAGAGCAAACTATTAAAAAAAAAAACCAACCATACAGGCGACGAAGAAGCGTGAGCGCAAAATTTACTCTCTATTACATATATGAATATTTCATGTTTCCATGTTCTACAGCGAGAATGCGATCACATGGAGCGACCGATCCCGTATGGGTTCGATCCACCCCGCCCCCGCTACGGGAGGTAAGGTGTCCCGAGGCGCGGCATGAAGGCGAACGATCGAGCACTATGTGCACTATGTGCTCTGGGATTTGTTTTTCGATCGCAGCCCATTGATAAGATTAGTGAACCGTGCGCCGCGCGTACCGTCACGCCGCCCAGGCACAGTCCAACGACGACGAGCCCTGGAACCAACCGGCCCGTGGGTTTTCGATCAGACCAGCCAGATGCGGTTGGTGCGCCGTACCGACCACCGATCGGAAAGGATTTTGAAACATACGCGCCACACACACACACACACACACACACACACACACACCTACAGCTGAAAAATATCTCATGGGACAGATGCACCCAAGAACGCTGCGGATGATGGAGGGAGGAAAGGAAGGTTCTATTAAAGGCAGGGTGCAACACAGCAGAATGGTAAGCTTTTGTTCTATTCAATTTCTGTTTTCCTCCGAGATGCACCCGTTTGAGGGTGTTGTGTGTGTGTGTGTGTTGCAATGCGCCCGCTACACTAGTTCTGCCATTTTTCTCATTCCCTTTGCGCCCGGGTCTCATCATCTAACATGAATTTTAGTGCGCTTATCTGCTAAACCATAAATTCCGGCCGGGCCGTGTGTCTTCGCGACATGCAGGCCGGCGATGGTTTCCGATCGATGAAAAGGAGCATTTTTTTTGCTTTGGGATTTGCCAGCCGATGCACTGTGCGAACCACTTTTTGCACCTTCCCAGCTGTAGCACACCACCTTGTGTCCACCCCTTTCGGACGTACGCGGGACAGGGGATGAGCTGGATGAGTCGCATTCTCACGTTTAAGCAGCAATGTAGCAATCACTGTACCGTGATCGGTCTGTTCCGCACACGGTCTTGGACAGCTGGACAGGCCGACTAGTTGTAGCGTGTGTGATCGGAAGGGTGTGGAATAGTGGACAAGAACAAGCCCGAAAGCTCACCGGTAAGCAGATTGCTAACTATCGAACTGATCCTATTAGGAGCAGAAGTATGAGAAAGAGAGGATACATCTGTGGGAATTTCAGAACATTTTTAACCGATGAGTGTTTTGAATCGTAAGCGATAAAGTTTTTGAAATTATACAAACTTTACAATTTCTTTACAGACAATTGACTTTAAAATAAGCTTAAAGTTATAATAAATAAAAAATCCACACAAAAACGACCAGGGACTCAAGTCACTCACAAAAGTGCCTCCCGCAAAACAATAGCAAACCACCACCGATTAGCGTTCCAGCGGTTGGGACCGGGATGAATGAATCCGTGTGCTCGGACAGCCCGCGCAACAAAACCATCCCATGTAAACACCCTCCGAGCGGTACAGCGGGTCCACAGGGTCGCAGCATAGAGGGACGCAAAAAATGTGTAACACATTTCCCGGCGTCGTGTACCTTCAGCTCCAAACAGCGCGCAGCAAAACGATCGAGAGATTAAGTGACGAATTATAGGATTTCCATTTCTACATATGCAATCGCCGGCGGGTGTGTTTGTACGATGTTCGTTCGTAATCAATTCCACACCACCACCGCCACCACGCCGGGTGGTGTGCATAACTCATTCTCGCAGCGCTCAGCCTCGCAGCCACACCACGCAAAATGGGACGGCATCACGCAACGCGCCAGGCTCGACAGCACAACAACGATACATGCACGAAAATTCTATGCAACACACACACACAACATTCTCGCCCCGCCCGATGCCATCGGATCCTTGCTGCATGAGTACGCATGAGGGGTGTTTGATTAGCGCTGGCCGGACCCGATTTGTGCAGCAATCGGAGCGTTCGGATTCTTGCCCGGTTCGTTCTAACTATGGCCGTTCGTTACTATTGGCGAGTTTCTGCGCGTTCTACCTTACTCATTGGCCCCGCGCTGCCGTATGCAGATTCGCTGTACGGGTTCGGTGTTCGGCGTCCCACCAAAAAAAACGTACCTCCTCCTTCCCTGCGCGCCTGTTACATGACGCGATAGTTTACATGATTCATTCTGGCGTAATTCAACGCAGGCGAATGGGTGGTGGATGTGGCGCACACATCGATGCACTCGGCGCGCGCATAAATAACTTGTCCTCGACCGTCCGTGCAGCGTCCGCCCGACCCCGGTCTTATCATCCGCCAGTGGTCCCGCCCCCCCCCCCCTCCCTTCTACACACCGGTTCGCGTATCGCGCGTCAAGGCAGGATCGCGGGTGAAGGCATCAGCAATCAATTTAAAGCAACTCAACCGAACGCGAGCAAAACAGTTAACCGGCCGGTGGAAGCGCGCGGTGTTTCGCATCGATCGCGCCCTTTTCCCTAGCGTTCCACGAAATTCATCCTTGCGCGCTCGGGGCTCGGTGGAAAGTTGGAGGTGGAGGAAGCTGGCTTATGGCTTCGATGCACTACGCCCGATCTTTGATCGCATAGACGGACGTATCGGTTTGCTGCAGGGCGGAAGGGAGGGAAGGTGGAATGCAGAATCAATAAAGTGCAAACCTTCACACACACACACACATACACACACACAGACAGCGACTGCGAGCTAGAAGTTTGTCTGGTTGTAGATCAAAATCGCTCCGCCGGTGAACTCCGCCGCACGCGAAACAGGACAATAACGAGTGCACACGGGCGAAACTAGCGCGATGCATCCCACAAGTGCTGGAATCGGGCAAGGGATAAACATATATTCTCCCTCGCTTCCTTCCATCACCACCCACCCCGCTTCATCGGCGGGTGGAAGAAATATGTTTCGCGTAAAGTGTATCGGACAGAGCACGACGACGACGACGACGACGGTGTGGTGTTGGCCAGTTGCACCCAATACGTTATCTTTCGGGAAGGGGGGGGGGGATTAGCTCCGGATAGCGGTGAAATATGGATCGCGTTCTGAGACGGCAAGTTCCGATAAGTTAGTGTGATGACTGACAAGAGCGCTCTTACATCGGCTAGCGCTTGCGGTGCGCTCTACCCCTCAATCGATTCTTTCCAAACGTGAGCTTGCTGCATCCACACTAGTGATGGGGAAAATGAAGATTTCGTCGGAATCGATTCCGGCTAGCTCTGAAATTTTCTGGAATCGATCGTGATAGTAGGTCCGGAATCAGTTTCCAGAATCGATTCCGGAACCAATTTTGGAATCGGCTCCGGAACCAACTCCGGAATCGGCTCCGGAGTTGGTTCCGGATTCGGCTCCGAAATTTGTTCCGGAATCGGCTCCGGAATTAGTTCAGGAATGGGAATTGCCACTCCACTCCGGAATCGATCCCGTAGCGGAGTCCCAACTCCGGAATCGGCTCCGGAATCGACTCCGGAATCGGAATCGATTCCAGCATCGGAATCGGCTCCGGAATTGATTCCGAACACGGAATCGGAATCGGGTAGGTCCGATTCCAAACTCCCACCACTAATCCACACACCAGACAACTGAAGCTGAAGAGGAAAGAGAAGGAACTGCAAAACGGACAGGAAAGTACGTCAGATTCGCTCAGCAGGGCAAAATCTGAGTGTGTGAGTGTGTGCAAAATCAATGATCATAGTTAAATTAGACACGTTTGTGCGGGAATGTGGGTACTTGCAGTACCATTATGCATTTGTTTGTTTTTGTGCGCATGCGGCAAAAGAGAAATGTCCAGGAAGCGGATAATTTGCGGACCTTAATTTCATCAACCGCGTACGAAGCAGGGCGCTCGTTATGCTGTGTGTTTTGCCTCGAAGGAAGGGTTCATCATTTTGCCACGGTACAATTTCACCGTACAGTGGTGGTGTGCAAAATGTTGCCAAAAAATCAATCCACATTGACCACAATTCACCTTTTACCTTTCACTAGGCTTTGACCGAAATGTCGCTATTGCGGGGTACCGGTAGAAAACAAAAGGATCTTCCATTTCAGCGAAGAGAAGTGGCAAAAAAGGGCAGCCGAAAAAGACAATCCGGGGCTGGTATGGTTTGCAATTACTCGGTTTAGGCTGCTGGGTATCCATCCACGTGCGCGCTAGTGGCCTTATTTGCGGTCTAGTTAAGGAGGTTAATTACCTAGATTCGGTCGAAAGTGAGATGAAATAACGAGGCACTGTGGACGCACATCCGATTCGGCTTTGTGAATTGGTGTTTTTAGAGGTTTAAAGGTTGCATGCAAAACGGAATACGTGGTGATGAATCTACACATCATCATCATTGCAACATCGTTTGCCATTATTTGATCATTGTATGTTTGTTTGTTGAAGCTCCTAATTCCAGATTTCCGAGCATTAAACCGCAGCAGTTTGTTGTATGGTGAACAAATTGTAGATAAAAATTAAGATGCTTGTACCTAGAACTACTGAAAACTAGAATTGATTATTATAAACTACCGAGCTTTCAATACTCGGAAGCGACGAACCTAAGTGGTTGAAATGAAACCGATCGCCAAATTTCTGATCTTTAGCTCCTACTGAAAACACAGTTTACACACCCTGCTGGAAAAGCACAGCGTTCTTTGCCCATCTTGCATGCACTCCCCTTCACCCAGATTCTTCATGACATTATGCACACTCGCGCGCGAATAAAATTGCAAAACTCAGCACGATCCCCGCTACATTTGCACCATAATGAAGGTGTTGATAATGGTAACATACAGCGCCACGGCAAGCCCCGGCTCGGCTGGTTCTGACCCAATTTTATTGCTCACTTCCCCCCATTCCCACCGACAAGCGCGAACACACGTGCACAGACCTAATAAATACCAAATGCGCACACACAAAAAAAAATGAAGTAAACACGGGAAGCAGAACAACTGCTGTGCGAATTCAGCACGGGGCGCCAGTAGCGTAGGGATGCGCTTGGCGCCCTACACCCTCCAGGGGGTGTTCTCCAGCCGGTGTGGGAGTAAAGCACGCGCGACGCAGAAAAGAGCACCCGCGATCGACATTTGCGATGTTCGAATGATGATAATGACGTGCAGCGATGGCGTGGGCTGGCAGAACATTCCAGGTCATATATTTGCATTCGTTTCCGCCCAGCCCGGACGACCCTGCCTGTAATCCCCCGAACGTGCGTGTGAAGCCGCACAGGCAAAAGCATAGGAATCCATACAAACAACTGGCACCACGCGGTAGCCGGTTGTCCCCTCCCGCAGATTCCTTAATTGTGGCGGCATGCAAGAGGGAAAAATGGCAAACTCACAGCTCCAAAGACACACTTTCCGGTCGCAAGGGGCCGTTGCAGTCGAGTGCAAACATTAAGCACGCTGGGAGTGTGGAGCCAGGGCTGCGTAGGGCCTTCCGGTGTCCGGTGCAGGTCGGTTCAAGAGCGTGGGACGCTACGATGGTGTGCCGTGATGATTTGCACTGCACCAGATCACTGGCTCGGTGGGTGGTTTGGGCAGTAAATTTGTTCACCAATAGCCAATTCGAATTTTCAATTAGCTTGCAAATATATGACTGCAATAGCGCCGGAAGGTGCTACCTGTGTGTGTGGATTGGAAGTTGCTGAAGAGCTTAAGCGCGTTACGTTTTCACTATAAACGGTGGCAACATGGTAAATGGTGCGTTTACCGAGCCCCTGTTGTGTTAAGATAATTCACTGCTATGTGTAGCTTGCCTATGAGGTGGTTTGTGGTCTGTTTGAGGATTTAATATCTTCGAAGTTCGTAAATCATGAGATTAAAGACATTGGGATATTAAACCGTTTCTCCGATGCGACAAATTATACAAACAACAATAAGCAAGGAGTCAAAGCGCTAGAGTGGACTTTTCATTCTTGTTTGCATCCTTGTGGAATTCGACTCTATTTCTCCTTTGTCGAAAAATGTTCACGTTTGACGAAGATGGCCATGCTCAAAATACTCCAAAGCCAAACCATTTCGTTTTCGCTTCGCAATCTATACCTGCCGGTGGAAGTCAACCCCAAATGACAGCAGCGCTCGGGGCAGGGTAAATTGAAATCGTCCTCAGTGTGCTGCGCAATGACATATCAATAAATCAGACGGCCGGCCCGCGGAAAGGGACAGGCCAGGAACGGCATGGAACGGAGTCCAGCAAAAGCCCCGGCTTGTGTGTCCCACAGGCTGCCGTTCGAGCCCGCTCACCGCTGACAGTGACACGATGCGAGCCAACTTCGCACAAACCTGACCACCGTGAAGCGGCAGTCCGCACCATGCCGAACACCGGGGCAAGTGTACGGGCGCGTGATTGGCTGATGAGCGGAAAATTAGCGAGCCTGCCGCGACCTTCCGTGTACCGATGGCGTGCGCTGGCGCGATGTCACCGCGAAGCCGATTCGCCGGTCAATCATCGGTCAATCGGCATGCGAATTGTCAGTGTCAACGAGTTCGTCAGCTGATTGATTTCTCACAACTTGACCGCCGCACCCCGGCTGCTCCCCGTGAGTGACCGGATCGAATTAACATCGTGAGCTTGCTGTCCTCCTGAATGGGAAGTAAGCGAATGGGGAGAAGCACTAACTGGACTGGAGGTCAAGTCCACCAGAGTGACAGTTCGGGTCGCGCTGACTTGAGCGGTGCGCGCTCGATCATCTACCTGCCATGCCATCGGTAAAGGGTAGAATACAATCGGACTTTTTTCTTCTTCTTGTTGGCACGTCGTACGTCGCAACTGTCGAGCGGTTGAGAATAGAAGGGGGGGGGGCTTACGTCTGTGTGTGTGGATGTTGAACTCCTGTGGAAGTTTCCTCTCTAGCCCGCTCGTTGAAGTCACCGGGCATCGTGCAAAAGTTCGCCCCGTACATTTTATGCGAACAGCCGCGCATATTCGGGTGGAGATAATTTCTGTCCCACCAATTGTTCTTACGGCGTGTGTGCTTGTTGTGTGTGCCGTCCCACCATAACCTACCGCACACGGGCAAAAACTACCTTCCCAAAAGATCAGCACACAAAGAAAGCATGGAAATGAGCAGAGCATGGATGATGGTGGCGGCAGTAGTGGCGTGTAATTTAATAAATTTAGTACCCATCGTTTAATGGGTAATTTAAACGTTTACGAGAATGTTTCATTCTTACTGCCCGTCGTGCGTGCGCTTCTCCCACTCCCTAAACGCGCCCGCGCTCGTTGCGTTTATGCTGCGTTTAACCATGTACAAATCGGTCCCCCGCATCATCGCATCGTTTTTTTGTTGTTATTGTTTGTTTTTTATTTATTTTTTATTAATCTTCGCTGTCGCTTTGCTCACTGTCTTCCGGGCCTGTGTTCTACCCTGCCCGATCGTGCACAGAGCACCCAAGAGCAAGAGTTTATGCAAAATGCGCACGCAAATTATGGTTGAAAACGCCCCCTCGCTCTCGCGGCCGACCGGACAACTGGACATCCGCCGCACACCCACAAAACCGGGCAGGGAAAGGTTTGCCATT
The DNA here is from genome assembly GCF_017562075.2 of Anopheles merus. Lineage (NCBI taxonomy): Eukaryota > Metazoa > Arthropoda > Insecta > Diptera > Culicidae > Anopheles > Anopheles merus. The sequence goes on from NW_024427859.1 coordinate 36,214, forward strand.
TCTAAAGGAGAGCACACGCGACGGCGCACAGTTGCCCGGTTTCGCATTAGATCCACCCCATCGCCGGACAGTGCGCGCGCGCACACAGGAAACAATTGATTGCCTATTTGTTTCAATTTTTGAAATCTCCGCACACCGATCTTTCATGCGCGGGAGGAATTTTTACCCAGAATACTTTCTGCTTCACGCGGGGGCCATTAAAAGTTTTGAGCCTTTGCTTTGGTCTGACTAAGAGGGGTTGCAGCTTAAGGATCTCCTCCATCTGTCTGCTGCTGCTGCTGCTGCTGCTGCTGGGTAATGGGTTGTGCCTGCGAACCGTTTGCGAAAGTCCCACAGCAGTAAAGGGTCAGACTTTCGGAGTTGCTTCGCGGTGATTCACGTTCCAGCCGCAATTCTCGGATGAACCTGGGCATGTCTGCGCGTTCGTTTCGCGCTGATCTGATCCGTTGTGCAAAAGACAATAAACTGCCCATGCGCATGTAGGCCCGCCAAGGGGCGATCTTAACGGCCCCGTGCTGCTCATGATCGCACCGGGGTCGCCCAAAGGACCGATCGCCCGGCAGAACACCGGAAGAACCCGGACGCCCAAGAACGCCGTACCGTGCGCAGCGCTCACTCCCACCGCAACGGCAGCCCGTATGTCGAACAATTTATCTTAATTTGCATCTTTATGTGCGATATACGGTGTACACTTTTTTGCATAATGTTGGTTTTTGCTTACGCTGATGGTTTTTGCTTTTTGCTGGAAGAGACGCTTTTTTTTAAACTGAAGGATAGAACGTTTAATCCCATCCCCTTGATGTTGCTGGCTGCGGTGGACCTCCCTGGATTTTAACTGGATTGCTCTGCTGCTCCGGAAGGGGAGCGAGCTTCATGCGCCTTTCCCCCGCACTGTTCCACACTATTCCCGTGGGTCCCAGGGCGTCGCATTATGCAACGGGACCTTCCGAAAAGGATCGAGAGGTGCGAGTTTTAATCAAATTGCCCGTGTGCAAAACAAACACGTTTCCCGCCTGGTCAACGGCGTTTCTGCGCTTCGTGTACGGTTGTGCATTTCCCGTGCATACTTTTTGCTGGAGGATTTGCTGTTGTTGTTATTTGCTTTTCTAGATCCAATCGGAAAGCGTTTAAGCAGCGGGAGTGAGAATAAGAGCGCACCGCAGAAAACCCCGTTGCCTTCGTGGCGCAGCAGTGCGCCGCCTGACTGATTTCGGGTGCCATTTGCTGGTAATGATTTGTGAAACGCTTATCTTCATCGACACAGCAAGCTAATGAATTGCGGTATTACTGCTGTCCCAGCACCTCCACCGGGACCTTCCCCTTTTTCCCCTTGTTCTTGCTTTAGATTGTATCCATTCTAGCGGAAAAATGGGCGGCCAACCTCAGAAGCAGCCAGTAGCGAGGGGGCAAGAAAAAGCTTTAACCGAACCCGTACAACCCAACTCCACGCCGCGTTGCGCATTCGAAGATCGGTTGGAGTTGGCAAAAACAAAGGGTGTGTGTGTGTGTGTGTGTGATCTAGCCACTAAAGCAAACGCGGGCAGGAGTTTTCTTCACCTCACTTGCTAGCAAAAGGGTTTTTTGGTTTTTCTGCATTTTTGTTGTGGTGGTACTTTTACCCAGCTGTTGCAGATGATAATGATGATTGTTTTTGCACGAAACATCACACCGAACACCGGTTTTGCAACACCTTCCGAACACCGAACGCCGGCACACGCTGCCGCTGTTCTGAAGTATACAGCTGAACGGCAGCAGAAGCGTTCGATTCGCTTGCGGTTCTACACTATTGGGCTCTAGGTCGCTCTACTGTGGTGGAACGTTTATTTGTTTAATTTTTGTGTGTTCTGCAGTTCTTTTCACCGCTCCTTCAGCAAGTGTGGCGGCTGCCGCGCGTGCAATTTACGGTAGGTTCAATTAAGCGTGAAAAATGAATTAATACAGATATCATCGAGCGAGAGTGTTGGCGGGCGGGTGCGAGATAGCACTGCAACCGCGCACGATCGCGCGATAGGCTTGCTGCGGTGAGGAAATTAGTCAATTGGGTATAAGCATCATAGCCAACGGGATTTAATTTATTGCTTCACGGCGCAAAAGGGCAACGCATTCTTGTGCGAAGGTGTGGGGTTTTGTTTATAATTTTGCAAGGGATGAAAAAGACGGACTGAATGGCTTTGGATCTGTTTAAATTTTCACCGTGGAACGCATGATCAATGAAAAAGGTTTAGTTTTCTGCTTAGTATCGGTATGAAACGCCTCTCAACGAGTCCTCTTTTTAACGAGTTTTGTTGCCTAACTATCAAATCTAAATGCTCAACAAATAGCACTCTTAATGTTCGATCTCGCATAACGAGCAATATATTAGTGTTCCAGGTACAATTTTCAGTGCTGATGTAAAATCAAGATTGGGATAACATTGAGCATTTCATTAATTTTGATTATCGCTCAGGCGTATACGAGCTTTGATACTAACCATCGTTTAGTACTCAACTATTGCCAGGAAGAGAAGTGTCGTATAATTGAGCGAGACACAAGTGTGTGGTGTATGTTAACGAGTGTTTCTAGCGCGTTTCTTCTGGATCTACCTCCTCATGATGTCTTTCATATGACTAAATATGTGTTCTGTAAGTGGGTTGTAGATTTGATGCCAACGAATCAATTGAAATCTTTAAAATCTTATTTGTGCTTAAGAATAATAACCATAAAAAATATAATTAAGATGAATCTGGCTTGTTTCTGAAAAATGTCTAGCAAACAATGTCAATCTTCCAAAATACCAAAACCCTATTAGATACAAACCAAAATAGATCGTTCTAAAAACGATGTTTTACGGATGTACTAAAGAAAAGATTAAAACAATAGACCGCTTATTCAATAATGACAATGGGGCCCTTTCCGTTTGAAGTTCGTAGGCTAAAATTTCAGCCTGTCAGCTGTGTGCATTGTATAGCAGTTTTCGAGCAGCTATCTAAGTGAGTATAACATACAGGTGGGCTTATCCCAAGGTGTATGAAATTAGAAGGCGTCTTATGAATAAAGATTTTAAGAGTGTTTTGAGTATTCGTCAAGTCTCAAGAAAGCTTGTTTGAACAAAAGTTTTCACCCATTCTGTTAAAAAGTGATATTCAAATTTGGTTATAAAAAACATGCTATGAGACCACCTGGACTACATACACTTTGATTCTAGATTCCACTACGTCATTTCTTTAATGCACCTTGGGGTAAATGTAAACAACACCGTGTTTTCGAGCAGGTACTCGAATCTAATTCTAGCTTTGTGGCTAGAATAATCTAGACTGAAAATTGCAGGCTAGTTTTTTGTGTGGTTTTGTATGGAGTGTTTACATGATTTCAGCCTCCAACTGTCAAACTCCATACAAAAAACTGACTAGACTCGTGAAGGTCCCCAATAATAGTTATGGACGACTCCTATGCTAAATCCGCACTAACTAATTTATAGCTCTGTATATACTCTAAATATTTTACAAATAAAAACTTCAAAACTAGTCCATTTTTTTTCGAAAACTTAAGTGAGAAAATTAAAATGTTAAAAATAGAGAAGGTATCTATATGATGCAATAACGTTGACAGTACATTAAAGTGCGCCCAGTGTCTGTAGCAACCCACCATGTCATGTGTACCGTAATGTGTGGAGGGTAGCATCTAAGTCCCAACCACACCGCCTCTTCCCCTCACAACAGAAAATAAAATTAAATCACCGTGGAGAAGATAAAGAATAAAACGGGTCCACATTGTTTGACAAGAATCATGACCGTCGGACATGCTACGATCGCGTGAAACGTATCCTTCGTTAAGATTTCATTCTTTTCACGCCACATTGTAAACGTCGAGGAGGCTGCTGCTGCTGCTGACCAAAGCTGACGCTGCTTAGAAAGAAACGCTTCCCATCGTCCACCGCCCGACACCCGACAGCCCCACCGTGGGTACCGGAAGGGACCTTGAGCACTGGCCTCCTAAATATATCCCTGAGTCGTGCTGACACGACCATCGGTCCGTCGTTCGGGCTCGCGAGAAACACGCACGCAGTCTTGGGTTTTATAATTTGTGTGTACGTGGGTCTGTGTGTGTCCCCTCCACTGTGCAGCTACGGCAGCGGCAGTATCTGTCACCCCGGTGCACACCGATTTACGGCACGATTGAACCGGCTAGTACGTGTGTATGTGTGCTTCATCGCATGACATCTCTAGCCCATGCATCGTAACTAACCGAATCCAAATATTTCTCCACCGGCTCCCTCATGGTCCCTCATGTGGCAATGGAGTCGTGATCTCACATCGAGCGAGCGCAAACATTGGTGCCGCGATCTGCCCGGAAAAAATTAGATCGACCGCACATTTTGACATTCACCGGCAGGGCGGCAGAGAGAAAGCCCCCACCGCATTAAAACAGAAAAAAAAGAAACGTGAGCATTTGTTTTGACAGCCGGAATGGAATGCCCCGTCCCACCGTTTTGCAGCTGCTGCAGGTCCACAGTCCGAAGTCATTCATCTAACCGTGTGCAAACATAACTCACCGTCTACGAATATCTCCCGATAGATGCCGTGATGCAGTCTGTTTTTTTTTTCTTCTCTGCCTCTCTTCTTGCAGGAGACAGTGCCCCGTTAGGGCACTACCGATGGCAATATCCTTTAACTTTCTTCTGGTCGTGAACCAAAATCCCCACCTTGAACCCAAACCTTCCCACTGTCCTCCTCCATGCCCTCATTGAAATGCAAAAAAAACCGCACCGCGTGGCCAATTGCTATTAAAGGAGTCATTTATTTTGCAATTGAAACGCGCACCGGATAACTTCATCGGGCGCGGTTCGCATATAAATAATCTGTACAAATATTGATTGTACACGATTTTGCATTTGATTATCGATAAATTAGGTACCGGAAAGAAGGGGCGGGGAATTGCTGTTGAGAAACGCCACGGATTGGTTTGGTTTATTTATTTGCCTCGTCCCGCTTTATTCCCCAGATTGGATTCGGTAGGTCGGCTGGAAGATGGTCTTCTGGATGGTCACACTGCAGCATGCACCACCGGTTCGTGGCTGCATCTGCGTGCAAACGTAGGAGGGCAACGGTGTTCAACCAAATCCTTGGGAGGATTGGGACCTTTCCCGATTCCGGGTGGTGGGGTGTGTTACCACGTGTAGGTGCTGCCACACGATCACGGAACATCTTGTTTGCGCTCACCTTGTTTTTTTTTTTGCTGCTTGTTTCGGGGCGATCGCTGCAATCACGGCTCCGCTAAGCGAAAGGTTAGAGATGACGGCAGTTCGAGCAGTTGTGCTGCTTCTTCGATGAACAAGAGGGGGAAAAGAATTATCACAAATATATTATTGTCTTTCGGTTCCGTGTGGTCAAACCATTGCATTGGTGAATTTTTTGTGTGGAACCGGCAACAGGAAGTTTGCTGCAGAGCTCGGGCAACGTGTAGAGAGTCATGAAAAACGACCCGCTCGAGGGGCTTCCTTAGAGGACCTAGTAAACAGGCTGCACTACCACTGCGCCTTGCTGTCTCCCTCATTCTGCTCTGCAGCAGGCCCCGTAAGAACATGTTTCTGGCAGGGCATTCTCACGACGAAACTCCCTCCGCCCGTTTCCGAAATCGTTCCGCGTTGCAGCGAGAAAATGTCAGAAACTGTAGTGTAGCTGCAACGGGGGAACAGGCGTACGCCTCACTAACTAAAGACGCAAGACGCACTCCCTTCCCGAGAACTTCATCATAAAGATGTTACACTTTAATGGCTTGGCGCTTGCGGCTATTCCCGAGCTAGGGCGCACGGACTGTTCCCCCATCCCGCTGGAAGTTTGCGTTCGACCTTCTCGTTACGACTTCGACGCGTCCGCCGCGCTTTCGGGAAACTATAGCCATCCCTTGTTGCTCAAATCTTAAAAAAAAAAAACAAAAAGAAAACACACGCCAACGCGTTTCCACCTGGCTCTCTAATGCTGTTTGCGTCCATTCCATCACTAACGGGTTCAGCATTTTTTGCATTCTAATGTGAGAAGAAGCATACCCCTCGTCCCCTTAGGTTACGCTGTTGCACGCCCGTGTTCGGTGTGTGTGTGCCTGCTGGGGTGTACACAGAATAATTGGCAAAAATAGTGCTCCATACATTCCACGGCCTGTGCACGGCGTCTTTGGGAGCTTTTCTCTTACGAGAAGCAAGAGATCATCTGAAGAATTCTGGGGGAGGAACATTCCCCCTCCCCTCCCCAAAAAAGGCCTCTGTTGTGCGTCCGTTGCTTTATTAATTGCGCGTAATTAAATACTGATGAGGCAGATTAATTGAATTAGAATTGTTGATTTTTGGGACGAGCGGCTTATCCAGGCTTTTTTGGGGTTTTCATCTGTGCGAAGAACATGCACACACACAATGAAACAACGAGACAAAAAATAAACCCCTTCGTAGCCTTCTTTTACCATCCTTATGATTGTCTTGCGTTTATCTGGAACGCGTCATCTTTTTCTCCTCTCGATCGCACACACAAACACTTCGCCCTTCAACCGTCGACTTCACACCGTGGTAACATTGACATCTTGCGTCAACCCCATTCTGTGGGGCGCGTTCGCGTCAAGTGGCATTCTCGTTGAGTTCCGTTAGACTACTGATGACAATTCTATCGCCCCCTCTCTAGGCCCACCCTAGGCACACTGTCAATTGTCAACCAAATTTCAACGGAACGACTAACAGAACCCTGGAGTTACGGGATTTGGTGTGAATTTTGCGATGCAAAACTATAGAAAGCGGAATGGAATCTCCTGATGTATGGTTCCGGACGGCAGGTGGCGATCATCTTCAGTCGCTGGTGTTACTGATGGTACTACCATCAGCAGCTGAGCAGGATGAGATAATGCCATTCGGGAGCCCATCACAGCCGCGTCATGGTTATGCAAATTGAACTACAATTAGTTGGAAAACTGTGCCATTGTTTACCCGTCGACATGCTTCCCCGGGAGATGATTGGGCACCCTGAATATGATGAGCATCAGCGCGAGGGATGAGTTGATTGTCGGCCGATAGGGTGGCCCAAGAAGAGCACGGTACAAAAAATCGTGCCACAGAATCTTCTTTTGCACGTAAGCGACACACTACATCATCGTTTGGTGTGCCATTTTTGTGTTTTGGTGTAAGCCAATCGTGCATACGAACGAATTACCAAGGCAAATGCTGCGGGTGGGTGGCAGACGGCGAAAGGGAAGGCCCTCAAAACGGGTCCCGTTAATGGAGGCTTTGTTTTTTTTTTTGCGGCATTCATTCGCTCGCCAGTGGCGTCAGGTGGATGACAAGTGTACTCTATACTGTGTGTGCCGGTCTGACTGGCGTTCTTGTCGGGCCTTCGGTGGGTGGATGATGCTTTACAGGGGGAGGGTTTATATTTGGGTGTGAATTCTCTCCACCAGATTTGAAGCCTCCCCGTTCCAGGCCGCTTTGAACGAATCGCTCAAAACGGTGACTGGTAGAACTGTGTCAACAAGCCATTTCACGGTTGTTGAGCCCTAGAGCTAAGCTAAAACTGCCGCCTGATCTCGGGAGGGAGAGATAGAAACCGGGCGAGCCTGCTCGCGATTAGTGCCAATTATTGGAATTTGGTTTTATTTTGATGTGCCCAACTTGTCCGCCCTGGCGAGGAATAAGGTCGAGCGGAAGCAGGCGATAAACCCCGGCAGGCTCGAGATGAAATCAATACAATCAATAACTCCTCTAGCCGGTTAGCTGTTTCTCGATCTCAAGCGGTTTCGCTAATCCCTTAACGAGCCACCCGTCAGCAGTCTTACATTGTAGTAAAGGGGTGGGGAGCTCGCGATGTTCGCGATGTGCCCCAAACGTACACGTACGCGATGTGTGATGTGGCCCCTCATCAATTCATCATCGATGGTCATTGTCGGCGTAATCATCGCCGTGGGCTTTCTCGTTCGGAGTCCGTGGTGTTGCTTTGTTTCGCCTTCACTCTGTCATCGGTACGCTTCCCGCGGTACCCTACTTCCAATCCGGAACGAATGATGGCATCCCGGCTGATTGGAGCAACACCACCTGCTGCCCGCAAACACGGGTGATTGGACAAATAACGCTAAAAAGCAATCGGTTTGGTCGAGGCTGGAGGGTTTTTAGTAGGCTGCGAGTTGATTGTTGAAGCGGTGCCAAAGATGCGTTGCGATTGGAACGTACAGTATTAGGCACGCTGCCTGACGCGCACTGTAAATATGGACAACGTAATAAGTTTTTTTTGCATGGGAGTTGCTTTTGCTTTGTTTGACATGTTTGACTCGTTTCACTAGCTAATGCTAGTGATAACTCAATATTTCATCGAAGCATACCCATGATTTGCTGCATGATATAATTATTTCCTGCATACTGTATGATTCTAATGCTGTCCTGTGAAATCTTAAATCATAACTTAATCAGAAAAAATACGCTTTATTTTGACAAGTTCACATCGAAAAAATATAAAATGATTGTGTTTTTTTTCTCTCTTCAATTTATTTTTATAAAAGTTCTATAAAAAATAATTATGTTAAGATGATTGTTACGGCAAGCGTAATGGTAACGCGTCATCCTTAGTACGTCTAGCGTAAGGTAGAGGGCGCTTTCCAGTAAATTGACTACGTGTAAAAAGAACTTAATCATAATTCTATTACGCAGTGCAAACTGCTGTAGATCGGTATCGTGCAGCTCGAATTCCCGCAAGTGCAGCTCGAATTCCCGCAAGTGCAGCTCGAATTCCCGAATTCTGCAGTATATAAGCGAGTGTTTTTCCTGAATAAATTTAGTCAAGTTCCAGAGTTCAAAGCAACAACATCGTGTCTTCATCATTTTCAAAACTTCCTCTTCATCATTAACATTTGGTCCTTCGAACCGGATTAGTGTGCAAGTGATCCACAGTTCGCGTTTAGGAAAGTTTGTGAAAAGTAAAGTTTGTGTTAGAAAGTGAAACTATGCCCGTTGACCATTCTCCCGTCAAAGAAGTGGTTCCAGCGGCCAACGACATGGAGGAAAGCCAAAGTTCCACCGTCAGAGAATTTGGCTCCGTTCCAGACGTCACCAAATTGAACCGTCAACGCACTCACCTGGAGTGGCAGCTTGACCGTCTAGAACAGATGTTCGTCAAACACAGCACCGACGTTCACTCGCTGAAAACCATATCAGACCGAGTGAAGGTGCTTGCTTTGGACTACAAACAATGGTACGACTCGATCTTGGACGTTGTGAGCGACGACCAGGCTCAGGAGGCAATCGAGCGATATGGCGTGTTCGACGACAGGGTATTCGAGTTAAGCAAAAACATCGAGTATCAGTTAGCATCGCAGATCCCATTGCCTACAACACCAAACCCAGTTTTCGGCAGTGAACAGAAACCCACGACAGTTCCGGTGCGTGCAAGACTTCCCGAAATCGTGCTGCCACATTTCGACGGAAATATTCGCGACTGGCCTGCCTTCCGTGACGCGTTTCAATCACTGATACATTCGTCAGAACAGCTGACCGAATGTGACAAACTACATTACCTTGCTGCGTCGCTAACGAAGGACGCACGCGCGGTGATCGACGCTTTGGAAATTACATCCAAAAACTACGACGTAGCCTGGAAGCTGTTGTCTGAACGCTACGAGAACAAGTACCTCATCGTCAAAACCACCGTTGAGGCGTTATTCAGCATATCACCGCTGAGGAGAGAATGTGCAGATTCTCTAAGCCGACTTGTCGACGATTTCGAGCGTAACCTACGAATGCTCGAAAAGGAAGGCGAGAAACCAGATGCATGGAGCACGCTGCTGGTGTTCAGGCTAAGTTCGCTGCTGGATCCAACAACCCTGCGTCATTGGGAGCTTCACCGGAAGTCTACGACCATCCCAACGTACAAAGACTTAGTGCAATTCGTCCGCAACCATTGCCATGTACTGAAGTCTTTCTCCAAGCCAGCCAGCGGAGCCAGAACCGGAGACACCATGCGCAGCAACCCTCGAGTGCAAACCATCCATGCTGCGACCAGTGCTGTGAATAGTGTTGCGTACAACGAAAAGTGCAAATTGTGCGGTATTTCAAAACATTCAGTGTTCCGGTGTGAATTGATCAACAATATGAGTGTTGCAGATAGAAAGCAACTAGCACAGTCGAAAGGATTGTGCTTCAACTGCCTTTCTCCAGCTCATCGTTTACGACAGTGTACATCAAGCGGATGCAAGATCTGCCAACAACGGCATCATACGTTGCTGCATGAAGCAGCACCAGCAACTGAGGCGTCGGATGCTCCAGCCACGAGTTCGATCTGTCCTCCTCAGTCCCTTACCCACTGTTCCATCCAGATCGAAAACAGTGTTGTGTTGCTGCAAACCGTGCTGGTCCAAGTAGAGGACAATCACGGACGATGTCATCTAGCACGTGCCTTGCTGGATTCCGGAGCACAACTCAACATCGTTACCGAGCGCCTTACTCAACGGCTGGGTGTGGCGAAACGGCGAGAGAATCATCGCATCGGAGGAATTGGAGAAGTTTCCGTGACGTCACAACATTCGGCTGTGTTAAGGATCCATTCTTTAGACAGTGAATACAAAGCGTCCGGAAGGTTCCACGTACTCAGCAAGCTCACTCGTGAGCTCCCATCAACCCGTATCAACACAAGCAGCTGGCAGATACCTCGTCAAGTTCAGCTGGCCGATCCTTCGTTTCACAGTCCTGGCCCGATCGACCTCATCATCGGCGCAGAGCTGTACTACGACGTCGTTAAGGAAGGACTCATCAAGCTATCCCACGAAAGAGTGACACTCCAAAACACTGCTTTTGGTTGGGTGATAGCAGGTAGAGTCAATGTTCATGCACCATCACCATCTTCATCCATCGTTGGACACGTCTGCAGTACGAGCATCGAAGAGCAGCTGAGCAAATTCTGGGAGTTGGAGTCATGCCGAGCTACCAGCACATTATCCGTCGAGGAGAGCAACTGTGAGAAACAGTTCGCAGCCACCACCACCAGAGACACCGACGGTCGATTCATCGTGCAGCTACCGAAACGAGAGGACAAGCTGGCTCGTCTTGGGGATTCGAAAGGGATAGCCACACGCCGGTTCCTTGCCTTGGAACGTCGGCTATCCTCGAATGCCTCATTGAAGACAGCTTATACTCAATTCATCGAGGAGTACGCAGAACTTCAGCACATGACAGAAGTAGCCGAGAGCGATGCTACAACTTCATCACCATCATACTATCTCCCACATCACTGCATCGTGCGACCAGATAGTACCACCACTAAACTCCGAGTGGTGTTCGACGCTTCGTGTGCATCAGACACCGGAACATCTTTAAACGATGCACTGATGATCGGACCCACAATCCAAGACGACCTGATGTCCATTCTATTGCGGTTTAGAATGTCGAAATTTGCCCTGGTAGCAGACATCGAGAAGATGTACCGGCAAATCAACATAGCTGCCATCGATCGTCCGCTGCAACGAATCCTGTGGCGAAATTCTCCAACCGAGCCGATACGAACGTTCCAGCTCAACACCGTCACCTACGGCACATCATGTGCTCCGTATTTGGCCACCAAAACCCTGCAAGTGCTATCTCAGGTCGGAGCTAGCACCCACCCCGAAGCAGCAACCATCCTCGGACGAGACTTCTACATGGACGACATGCTGACCGGCGTAAATAACATTCCCGAGGGTCAACGAGTATGTCAGCAACTCATCGATCTCCTGGCTTCTGGTGGATTCTGCTTGCGGAAATGGGCCACCAACAACAAGCAGATCTTCGAACATCTGCCCCAGCATCTGCAAGATGAAAGGACGATTCTCAACTTGGATGCGAAGTCACCGATCATCAAGACACTCGGACTGAAGTGGAACGTTTCCACCGACGCCTTTGTGTTCAACATCCCACGCTGGAACGCAGACAACATCATCACCAAACGAAACGCGCTTTCGGATGTCGCGAAACTGTTTGACCCAATCGGACTGGTTGGACCAGTTATCATCCAAGCCAAGCTGTTCCTTCAAGAGCTGTGGAGATGTCAGATCGCCTGGGACGAGCCGTTGACACCAGCACTACAAAACCGATGGCTCCTGTTTCGCGAGAAGTTGGCCATGCTGCAAACGATCCACATTCCACGCTGGCTCTTAACCGATCAACGAGCAACGAATCTACAAATGCATTGCTTTTGTGATGCATCCGAGAAGGCATACGGAGCGGCGGTTTACCTGCGTGCGACCAACCCCGATGGACGTGTGACAACCAACCTCATCACTGCAAAATCCAAAGTGGCACCACTAGCAGACTCCCGTAAGCAAAGCGTGTTTGCTTACCCCGACTGGAGCTTTCTGCAGCACTGCTACTGGCACACTCGTACGAGAAGGTGTCAGAAGCCTTGAAGCTTCAGGTCGAGACCATCTTTTGGTCTGACTCAACCATCGTCCTGCATTGGTTGTCTGCAACTCCGTCACGCTGGAAAACCTTCATTGCTAACCGGGTGTCCGAGATCCAACACATCACTCACGGAAAGGAGTGGAGACACGTACCCGGAACGGACAATCCTGCGGACATCATCTCTCGAGGAATGGATGCGGATCAGCTGGAAAATTCAAACCTTTGGTGGCACGGACCAGACTGGCTGGCGCAACCATCAGAGGAATGGCCGAACACTCATCAACCTCGACAGGAAGAATTCACCACAGACGAATTGGAGGAGCGACCAATCTGCATGGCTGCACAATCCGTGGCTCCGAACGAACTTTTTAGCCTCCGTTCAACGTTCACCGGACTGCAACGTCTGGTTGCGTGGCTAAGAAGATTCCGACACAACACGAATCCTGCTAATCATCAACAACGCAGACTGGATCATCATCTCAGCTTGGAGGAACTAGCCGAATCTACACTGTGTCTAGTTCGCCTCGCTCAAGCTGAATCATTCCCAGAAGACATCAAACATCTATCGAAAGGCGATTCGGTCGGCAACAACTCACCTTTAAAACTACTAGCACCGTTTCTACAAGATGGCCTGCTACGAGTGGGCGGAAGATTGCGACATGCACCAATCCCGTTCGACCGAAAGCATCCGTACATCTTACCCGCCAACCATCCGCTGACGAATCAGATTGCAACCCTGTATCATCGGACCTATCAACATGCGAATCCACAACTACTGATAGCGAGCATGCGAGAACGATTTTGGCCACTGCGAGCAAAAAACCTGGCCAGAAGAATCGTCCACTCCTGCTACAAATGCTACCGTTGCCGCCCCACACCTGCGCAGCAACTCATGGGCGACCTTCCAACAGAGAGAGTTACACCAACGTCAACTTTCTTACACACCGGAGTCGACTTGTGTGGACCGATACACTATCGACATACATCTCGGAAGGCGCAACTCATCAAGGGCTACGTAGCGATATTCGTCTGTATGGCAGTGAAGGCTGTACACATCGAATTGGTAGCGGACCTGTCTACCAACGCTTTCCTTGCGGCACTTCGACGATTCATCGGACGACGCGGGAAACCGGCTCTCATCGAATGCGACAACGCTAGGAATTTCTTGGGCGCCTCCCGAGAAATTGCCTCCTTGTCCAAGCAATTCAACCACCAGTGGCAAACATCAGTGATTAAGTCCTGCATCGACGATGGCATCCAGTTCAAGTTCATCCCACCTCGCTCACCCAACTTTGGAGGTCTTTGGGAGGCGGCAGTGAAGTCTTTCAAAACACACTTCAAGCCAACCGTTGGGAACGCCATCCTCACGAGCGATGAACTCAACACGCTACTGATCCAGATTGAAGGATGCCTCAACTCTAGACCACTTACACCACTCTCCAATGACCCATCTGATTTGGAAGTGCTGACCCCAGGTCACTTCCTCATTCATCGCCCCATCGTATCCCTGGCCGAACCATCGCTGGAAAAGCTGCCGTTCAACCATCTCGATCGCTGGCAAAAGGTGCAAGAGTTTGTCCGTCGACTATGGAAACGCTGGTCTACAGACTACTTGTCCGGACTACAGCAGAGAACCAAGTGGACCAAGCAGAAGGACAACGTGAAGCTGGATACCATGGTGCTGCTGAAGGAGGACGGTCTACCTCCATCGAAATGGTGTCTTGGCCGCGTCACGCAGATCATCAAGGGAGCTGACGACAACATCCGAGTGGTCATCGTCAAAACGAAAGATGGAGACTTCAAGCGTTCCATCTCTAAAATCTGCGTTCTTCCCACCGACGAGCCATCAAGTTCATCCTAGTTGAATTAGATAATTCAACGCGGGGGAGTATGTTACGGCAAGCGTAATGGTAACGCGTCATCCTTAGTACGTCTAGCGTAAGGTAGAGGGCGCTTTCCAGTAAATTGACTACGTGTAAAAAGAACTTAATCATAATTCTATTACGCAGTGCAAACTGCTGTAGATCGGTATCGTGCAGCTCGAATTCCCGCAAGTGCAGCTCGAATTCCCGCAAGTGCAGCTCGAATTCCCGAATTCTGCAGTATATAAGCGAGTGTTTTTCCTGAATAAATTTAGTCAAGTTCCAGAGTTCAAAGCAACAACATCGTGTCTTCATCATTTTCAAAACTTCCTCTTCATCATTAACAGTAAGTTTACTAAAAAAAGGAAAATCACTTAGGTTTTTTTGGTATTTTGAGCGCTTTTTACTTTATTTGAAACAGATTGTCAATTATAGAGTCTAAAAATCCTTTTGAATGTCGTAACTTCACTTCCTTGTTTCAGTATATCATACAGATTCATAGATAAAATACTGAAGAATATTAATGCAATCAGAAAAGTTATATTTCAATTAATTAAACTTTTTGAATTTCGATATCTTTTCCAGCATTTTAAAAGAATCGTTTTACAAATTTATATGGAAAATTGCTTTAGATAGCCCATCGTGACACTGAATTTCATATTATTCTAGTGTTTTACAGTCGTTTGCTTGGAAACCTTATTATCCAATGCTCTCCTGTGGTTTATTTGTATTGCTTCTAGGTACTCATTTTTATTTTGTTTCATCTGGGTTTGACATGATTTTGTTAATTACACATTTGCGATTGGTGCAACACGTTGCAGTTGATCCCATTGTCTTTCCCGTCATCAATGCTGTGACAATACCATGTGCTGTGACAATATCATCCATAGGTTATATTCGAACGCTTTCAGATTAATAATGTAATCGTGTGAATCCACAAAAACATCTAAATTTTACATTATTTCACTGAATTATTCAACAGCAGCGTACATGTTTGAAGCGTTAAGGATGTTGAAGTTAACTAGCTATAACTTTAAATTAACCAAATTAAGATGAGCGACAGTTCAAGTCAATAAAAGTCCAAAACTTTATCTGTTGACCAAGCATCTATTTTTAAACAATAAAAAAATCAAAATCCATTGCTGCTCACAAGAGTTTGAATGATTTAAGTAACTTTAAACCTTCAGCTTAAAATTTCCTACACATTCTCAAACATGCACAGGAGCACCATTTCGTCAAGCAATTTTAAACTGCATCCATCAAGCAAGCATTAAAAAACAACGAGCTGCTGCTGCAACCATAAACCGGTGGATAATAGCCTCACCCGGTACTGGGCGTTTTGGAGCAGGAGCACCTTTTTAAATCGGTAAAACTTAGACGAACAAGGCACACACCGAGGCAGCCCACCAGCAACGCACGCCGAACGGCACGTGGGTAACGTGGAGCCAAGAAAAATGCCCATCGGCAACAGCAATGGATTGTTGTTGAGGTGTTAAGCGCAAGACCAAACCGACAAAAGAACCTCCCCGACGCCACTGACTCTTAACCTCCAATCTACAAACTCCATCCAAGGAATGGGACGACGGGCCATGGGCTCTAACACTCCAGCAACACATACCTCCCGCCCAGCTTGTACCACGAAAAGGAAAGGAGCAATTCGGGGAAGCAAAGTTTTCCGCAAAATGACGGCCCACTTTAGCACCCCTTTCCAGGATCTCGACTGTTGGAAAGGAGGAAACGGTGAGGCAAGCTTAACACTGCCAACACACACCGGCGGCAGCGGGTCAAACCCGAGCGGAAGCAAAAGTTTACCAAACCAAAAACCCCGCAATGTTGTTCCGCCCATGGTCATAATCATTGCCAAACCGCGTGCTTGGAAGCTTCCGGCGACCAGCTGCTCGACCTGCGCTGCAGA
The DNA here is from genome assembly GCF_017562075.2 of Anopheles merus. NCBI lineage: Eukaryota > Metazoa > Arthropoda > Insecta > Diptera > Culicidae > Anopheles > Anopheles merus. Next base: position 52,361 of record NW_024427859.1, read on the forward strand.
ATCGGAACTCATCGGGCTCCTCCAGTTCACAGGACGGTGATTGTTAGGGAGGAGGAGGAATAATTTCCAAAACTTTTCCCATCCCAACCTCCTTCCCCTTATTTCATTCCTGTGGAAGAGCAAAAAGACAAAAAAAGGAAACGTGCATTGAAACGTGTCCCGAAGGAATCGAGCTCACGTTGTACACATGGAGCCGAGTTGCTGTATTGGTGGTGGTGGTGGTGGTGGGGCTGCTGCAAGGTAAATTTGGATCTGATCGGGAGCTGGAACGGAGTTTCGGCATGGAGTGTGTTGCCTGGCGTCTGGTATGGTACGGTTGCCCCAAGGAGGTATAAAACTATTACTGCGAACGTTTGCCATGTTGCATGTTGCTAAAGTTACTCCAATTTGGCAATGTTGTGGTGGGGAAAGATGGGGCGGGAGTTTCAGTGCCTAAGGAAATATTTTACAATTCATTAAAATGTTTCAAGTTTTGAGGAAAGTTCCGAATGATTTATCTCAAATTTATGTCTGTAAAGACACTTATTAGTGATTAGCTCAGCTTGAGAGTGTTGAAGCATTTTAATCGAAATTTGTTAAATAATTTAATTACTTCGGTAGTTATAAAATATAAAAAATATATTAATTTATTCATAAGGGAGTTTTGCCCGCAATAATACCACTACTTATTCCCTGAGTAAGCTGTGTGCCAAGGGTACAATACCTGGTGCACCTTTTAGCAGCCCCCTGATCGGTTCAAGCGCACCGAATTCATATCTGCATCGTCCTTTTCCCTGGTGCGGCTGGAATCACGCTCGCCCCAAAGCGCCATACGTTCGCCACCCAATATCCACCTGTGTGCGGCACCTTGCGAAGGGCACGATTATGTATACATAAAGCACAAAACTCCCTCCACCTGGCGTGTGTCTGCGCCATGGGCACGTCTGCAAACTCTCGGCTGCGGCGACCCTGGTGGGTGAGTGGTCGTATCCTGCAGCATCATTTCATCGCTATGCCGGGCTGTTTGTACGGTACGGGCTGGTGAGCCGTAGCTTTCCAGCCCGTGCCGTGGATTTCGTCGAACCTCTCCGGGGCAAAGAAACTCTGCTCGAGCGCAACACGAACGTTGTGCTGGAAGAGCGTCAAAAAAGGGACGATGAAAAGGGGAAGAGGCCTCCCTGCTATATTTTTTTTTGCTTCCTTCTGCTACGCTGCTCCATACTGCTGCTGGTACACGTTCTAGATATTATCACCCCCTTGTAGTCCCTTCAACCTCGGCGACCGTGTCTGCGTGCCGTCCGCCAGGTAAGCTGGTAGCCTAGACCAGCGTCGACCGACAAAGAAGCAGAGAGCACATCCGGCGCACACCAAGGCAATCGAATTGCCAGACCCAGAATGTATATCAGTCGCACCCTCGTGCGTCCTCCATCCTACCTCAACCTACGGACCAACCCAGGGGGGATCACGGCACGCCAACTAACAAGATCTCTGCTGGTGCCGGCATTGGCGTTGGCTGGTCGGTCGGTCGGTCCGTCGGTTGGGTGGTTTCTATTTACGGTCACCTTTTCACCTTCTCGGAACTCGGCATAACCTCACGGACGGCAAGGCCGACGCACACACTGCTACGGCCTGCCGGCGTGTGCAGGAACAGGAAGAGACACCTTTACAAGCCCGTTGGTACCCGGTATCCACCCACCCACGGTTTCCGGCCCACTGATGCCGAGGCGCACGGTTATCGAAAGGCAGCAAAGATCTTTTTACCCAACTTCCTGTTCCGTCCTTCCAGCCTGCTCTGCTCTGTAGCTTTCTTTCGGCCCCGTTTTGGAATGGTCGATGTTTAGGTATAAATCTTGCGTTTTGGCTGACCGGTTGTTGTGTGTGGGCACTAGGTAAGTCCAAGCGAGCAAACGTACAGTGAAGGCGGTTACTAAAATTTATCTAAAAAATATTTTAAAATTTCAAAAGCTTTTTGTGTTACAGTTTTTAATTTCCTTTTTAGTATATTTCTGTTTACTAATATGAATTGGATTCCCTTAAATTGAGCTTGATGGGAATTTTATATTCGCTTGCGAACTTAATGATTTTCAAAAATAATAAAAACCTCGTAGTGTTACTAATATCAATCTCGAACATAATGAATCTGGAATATTGAACCAAGAAAAATCTCTAGCTGCAAGAACCAAACTACAGAAAAATTCACTTAAACTGGAATAGTTAAAGTTTCTAAAAACTCTATGAAGAGCTAGAAACTTTAAGAAAAGTACAACGAAATGAATTCAGACTAGAATGCCTCACTTCTAAATTCTAATTGGATTGGAGTTAGATGTGCGAGCCAAAACCATAATTTCCCATTCAAGAGAGTCCAGAAACTGTGCCAAGGGTATCAGAATCTCTGACATTTACTCTGAATCCCTGAATTTGATGTGAAAACCCATGTAACATGCCCCCGTGCATGATATTGACGTAAATTCGCTTTCCGGATAGATTTACATAGGTCTTTCAGATATTTTTTTTTTTCAATAATAAATTGTCTAGTACGAATATCACCACGAAAACCCCCGAATGAAAACCAAAAATACGCACCGCACTGTCACAAGGCCACACGAGCCGGCAGTGGAATCGCAAAAAGGTCCGTTGCTGGGCACGCAAAAGGATCAGCGGCTCCACAAAACGCCACAGGGTGTGTGAGATTCAACAATTCCCTCCACCAACCCCCCTTCACAAACTTTTTCCCCGAATCCTCCCCAACCCTAGCCCTATACCCCATCATGGTAGCCTCCAGGTAGACTCACCAGGCTGCGGAGGACGATCGGTTCGGAACGTCGACGCCTAACACTCAACCGTAGCGTGCAAGGACCATCGCCGTGAAAGTCCCTCGCAGTGGCTGGGGCAGTGTAATGGAAGCGCTAGGGACGAAAAACTTTCCTCCACTTTTCGAACTCATACCCGTAAAGGGTGGGTGGGTTCGTGTCCTAACCAAACCCGGTACCCGGTGTTGCCGGTAGCAAAATTCCCGAGCGCCCCAAAAGCACCTGACAACGGGCGGCAGCAAAAGTGGCGAAGCGCGAAGGAGAGAAAGAGTGTAAAAAAAAGTTCCCCAACAAAGCTATCGTTCGGTTTGTGGAGGATTTTTGCGTTTTTCTTCCATTCCTTACGATCCGTGGCGCTTTTCTTCTTCTGCTTCTTTGGTTTCCATCTTCTTCCTCCAACTCAAAACCACGATTTTTCAACCATCGTTCTCCGCTTTTTTTTCTCTCTTCCATTTGCCGGTAGTTCCCAGTACAGTACAGCAGCGGAAAAAAGGAAAGGCAAAACAAATCAAACCCTCCATCACCGACGACCCTTCCAGCTGAACCCCCTTTGCCTCTCTCTAGCCCCCCTCCTCCAGACACTAAAACGCGCGCACCGGATGAACCGCCGGAGAACGATAATTCCTCCACCGGGGCCATACCGTCGTCGTCGGCGCCCTTTTTTTTTTTTGGCGTCGTTTTTTTCCCTCGCAAGCCATCCCCATTCCATACTGTAGGTTTCCCTGGCGGTGGAAGAGGAGTGCGGTGTGGGGTGGCAACATTGATCCCTGCTGCCGTGCGCCGTCCTGCTGAAAGTGTGCCGCCGGTGGGTTGCGGAACTGCGGTAGAATCGTTAATCGCGGAACCCATACCAATACCCCAGGTCCGCAGCACCGCTGTGAGCCCTTTGCCCTCTCTCTCTCTCTCTCTCTCCTCCCGCCCTCTATTTTCCACCTTCTCCCCTTCTCCATTGCTGTTGGGTCGCGTGGAATTCATCGGCATTCTCCCAATTTACGACAACGTGCCCGAGCGCGCAACGGTTTTGGCCTTTTTGCGTGGGAGGTTTTTCCAGAGGGTGGTGGGTCAAACCCGCCGTTGACGCGGGCTCGATAACGGCACACGGCACAGTAGCACCCAAATGGGACCAACCAACGCAGAAGCAGCAGCAGCAGCAGCAGAAGCGGGATCATCAACAGCAGCAAAAACCGAAAAGCCCT
>NW_024427860.1:0-56303 GCF_017562075.2 Anopheles merus
AAAATCAGTGGGTAAACTGAAAATCAGCTAAAAAATAATATCCTTTACGGTGATGGTTGACAAAGGAATGGCCATAGCTGCAATCCGTAGCGGTAGGCAGTTGTCGCTCATCGTACACAATAGCCGAGACAAAATGTAACGCGAGAGCAGCTTCGAAGCCAAGACCCACTGCTAGATGATTCGAGCTCGTATTCGACCAGTCTCGCGTGCAATCGAGCACACACTCGATGTGGCTCGAGTAGGTTCGAGTAGGATCGAGTAGCTTGTGGAGCATTCTAGAAATTGTATGTTTGATATATAAGCCGTGTTTCGAGTAGTGAGCGTCATTCAGAAAATAACAAGCAAAGAGTAAAGAGCGAGCTATCGTGAACTAGAACGTGGTGAACCAAACAAATTGAATAGTGAATTATCACTCAAGATACACAAACGTGAACAGTTTTTTCTGCGCTATCAGTGAAGAATTTCAGTGCATACAGTATAATAGACACAGCATTGACAAGATGCCTTCTGCAATTGGAATCGATCTGGGCACGACCTATTCGTGCGTGGGAGTGTTTTCAGCACGGCAAGGTGGAGATTATTGCCAACGACCAGGGCAACAGAACCAAACCGAGCTATGTTGCGTTTTCGGACACGGAGCGCCTCATCGGTGACGCGGCCAAGAACCAGGTGGCCATGAACCCCACAAACACAGTGTTCGATGCCAAGCGACTGATCGGACGCCGGTATGACGACCCTAAGATTCAGGCCGATATCAAGCACTGGCCGTTCAAGTGGTCAACGACTGCGGCAAGCCGAAGATTCAGGTGGAATTCAAGGAGAGCGCAAGACGTTTGCACCAGAGGAAGTCAGCTCGATGGTGCTGACGAAAATGAAGGAAACGGCCGAAGCATATCTGGGACACTCTGTGAAGAATGCGGTCATCACGGTTCCAGCGTACTTCAATGACAGCCACGACAAGCCACGAAGGATGCCGGTGCGATCGCGGGCCTGAATGTGATGCGAATCATCAACGAACCGACGGCGGCCGCATTGGCTTACGTTTGGACAAGAACCTGAAGGGCGAGCGCAACGTGTTGATCTTCGATCTCGGCGGAGGAACGTTCGACGTGTCCATTTTTGACGATCGACGAGGGCTCTCTGTTCGAGGTACGAGCCACAGCCGTGACACCACCTGGGAGGCGAAGACTTCGACAACCGAATGGTGGGCCATTTCGTGGAGGAGTTCAAACGCAAGTTAAGAAGGACGTGTCCAAGAACGCCAGAGCACTGCGACGCTTGAGGACGGCATGCGAGCGAGCGAAGCGGACGCTTTCCTCCCCGCCGAGAGGCCACGATCGAGATCGATGCCCTCATGGACGGAATCGACTACTCCAAAGATCAGCCGAGCACGATTCGAGGAGCTGTGCTCGGATCTGTTCCGCTCGACACTGCAACCGGTGGAGAAGGCCCTGTCGGATGCAAAGATGGACAAAAGCTCCATTCACGACATCGTGCTGGTAGGTGGATCGACCCGCATCCCGAAGGTGCAGTCGCTGTTGCAGAACTTCTTCTGCGGCAAATCGCTGAACCTGTCGATCACCCGGATGAGGCGGTAGCATACGGTGCGGCGTCCAGGCGGCTATTCTTAGTGGAGACAAGGACGAAAAGATCCAAGATGTATTGTTGGTCGATGTGGCTCCGTTGTCGCTCGGATCGAAACGGCCGGCGGAGTGATGACGAAGCTGATCGAGCGAAATTCGCGCATTCCGTGCAAACAGACGCAGACCTTCTCGACCTACGCGGACAACCACCCGGAGTGTCGATTCAGGTGTTTGAGGGCGAGAGAGCCATGACAAGGACAATAATCTGCTGGGCCAGTTCGACCTATCAGGCATTCCGCCGGCACCGCGCGGTGTGCCAAAGATTGAGGTAACCTTTGATCTGGACGCCAACGGTATTCTGAACGTATCGGCGAAGGAAATGAGCACCGGCAAGGAGAAAAAACATCACGATCAAGAACGACAAGGGCCGCTTGTCGCAGGCGGATATCGATCGCATGCTGGCCGAGGCGGAGAAATTCCGCGAGGAGGATGAAAAGCAACGGGAGCGAGTCGCGGCTCGCAATCAGCTCGAGGCGTACTGTTTCAGTCTCAGCAAACGCTAGAATCAGCCGGCTCGAAACTGAGCGAAGGCGATCGCAAAACTATCGAGGAACGGTGCAAACGAGACACTGCGCTGGATCGACGGCAACAGTATGGCAGAGGAAGAGTACGATCACAAAATGCAGGAGCTGACGCGGGCTTGCAGTCCGATCATGACGAAGTTGCATCAGCAATCGGGAGCCGGTCCACCCCGACTAGCTGTGGCCAGCAGGCTGGCGGGTTCGGCGGACGCGCGGGCCCCACGGTAGAGGAGGTGGACTAAGATGATGAAGAAGGCAGGAGTAGATTAGATGACAGTATTGCAAAGCGGCCATTATCGTAGGCGGAGACTGGCCCCACTCAAAAGAAGACTGTGTAAATATGTGTAAGTTAGACAAATAGAGATAATAACATAATGTAATTTATTGTATCAGCAAGTAAGTTCCTCGTTGAATAAAAAGAAAATTGAAACTAGATGTTGCAGTGCAATGCAATGTTTTAGCAATCAGAGCGATATCACACAAATTTGGGAATGGGGATCGGTTTACCATTGAATTGAGCATCACAAAATTATGTAATTCCCTTATCACACCCTGTGAACAACTTAAACTATATATTTTGATTGAAGTCAGGCAATATAGTTACTTATCTCGATTAGGTAGCATATTTGACTTTGTAGAGTATTGTCATTGTAACCAAACACTTATTTTAGTCAATTGTTTACAGTTACTGTTATTATGTATGTTATTATTATGTCATTTAGGGCTTGAACCCATGTTGTTAAGTCGTCACAGGGTTATGCAAGATAATTTCGGGGTATTTAGGAACTTTAGGATGTTTGCCGTTAGGGGCGGTCCCATAGTACAGTCGTCTACTCGAACCACTCAATAAGATGCCCGTCATGGGTTCAATCCTAGAATGGACCGTCTCCCCGTAGCAAGGATTTGACTATCCGGCTGTGTGGTAATAAATTATGTATAGGCCGGCATGTCCGCGGCATGATGGACGTTACGCCAAATAGAAGAAGAATAAGGATGTTTGCAAAGGATGTTGGAAAAAACAACGTATATTTCCAGGTGACGTTTAAGATTCACAATTAGATAAACTGTTTCAGAACTCATGTTGATCCATAAAACTTTGTTGGACTTTTCATTGAGTGAAACGGACTTTTACTGACATTTGAAGAACCTAACTTGGGTAGGGGGACATACTAAACTCTAGAAATAAATTGGAAGGCGAAGTTTTTAGCAGCGTAACATCCTATCTTGACAGTCCGAACGAATCTGTTCTCTTGCTATCGAATTGGTTTTATTTATACTTATTAGATGTATTTACATTTGGTTACATTTGGTTTTGGAATGTGTTTTGTGCTAATTAAAGGTTATTGATATGAGGTGCAATTTATCATTGTATCGGAGTGAGGTGCCGGTCAATGGTACAGTCGTCAACTCGTACGACTTAACAACATGCCCGTCATGGGTTCAAGCCCCAAATAGACCGTGCCGCCATACGTAGGACTGACTATCCTGCTATGGGGGGAAATCAATAAGTCACTGAAAGCCAACCCCACAAGTGTGTTGGCAGGCTTGACCGGTTGTGTTGAGCCAAAGAAGAAGAAGATCGGAGTGAGGTGTCTGTCATTTGTGCCTATGCTGCGCTTTTAGTGTTTTTACAATGTTCTGGAAAGTTTCAACTGTTTCTAGCCAAGGAACCGTGTGTTCGCCGGTCTTGCATACGCTGCGTTTTCAACGATAAGTTGCTATGTGTTCTCAGTTTGTCTGCTTTGGCTGTGGTGACGCTTGAATAGCTGATGCTGCGCGTTTTTCGGTTTTTTTCGAATAAATTTTTTCGTTTTGAATATATCTTGTGGTAAATGTGCTTTTCTTCCAAACACTAGTTCGTATGGTGTGTAGTTTGTGTATGTGTGTTCTGTTGTATTGCAAACAAATTCGTAAAATTTTGTCCAATCGTCCTAGTCATCATGATGTTCGTTTGTATAACTTCTTAGGTATTCGTTTAGACATCTATGATTTCTTTCTAATGATCCTATTGTCTGTGAATGGTAAACTGTACTAAAAGTCTGTTTGATTTTAAAGATTTCTGAGACTTTGTGTAATATTTCATTGTTATATTCTAGTCCTTGATCTGATTTTAATTCTATAAATGTTCCATGAATGCTCTTGCTATAGTATTTGCTTTTTTGTTATGGATAGGTGTTACTACGATGTATTTTGTTAAGTCACATTGTATGGTTATTGCATACCTGTTGTTTTTGTTAGTTTTTGTTAGTCGTCCAACTGTTGTTGATTGAAATTTTGTCAAAAGATTTTGTCGGTCTTGTAGTTACAACTGTTTCTTCGTTAGTATGTCTAGTCGTCTTATTAACTAAACATGCCTTACAATTTCTTACGTATTTCTTGAAATCATCTTTCATATTTTTCCATTTGTTTTTATCCCTTATTTTCTGGTACAGTCTGTACTGGCCTCCCGAAGGGGTCATATGATAATCTGAAATTCTGTTGTTATCCATCTAGTTGGAGTAAACAGGATTATTTCAAACTTGGTAATGGCTCTGTTGGCGATCTCCTTAATAGTTTGTTGGGAATATTCTTTGAATAAATGGTCTTCTTTTGACCATGCTAGCTTGTTTCTTCTATATTGCTTCGCGATTTTGCACATTTCTAGAACAGCAAACTCTAGTGCTTTACCATATGATTGGTTGTATATTATGAATTCAACGTTGTTCTTATTTCTCTGTGTACATATTTTCAATACCTTTCTCACTTTTGAAGGTCTATCTGTTTTCCACATCGCGGGGTGATCAGTCCCTGTTGTTGCGTTTGTTTATATTAGTTTGCGCGTTATTTTTCTTAACCATGGGTCTCGTATTAACCATTAAAATCGTTTTGGATTTTGGTATTAATTCCTTTAGGTCATCCGAGCTCACAATTGTTGGGAAAAGCACACACCCATAATGAAATAATGACAAAAAGAAAATAAAAGAAAATAACTTGGACTCTTTCTGCAAACCGTTGCTTTACACAAAAACTGATTTGCAAAATATGCCATTATCTTTGTTTATTTCCTTCCCCCTCCCCCACGCGAAACGCAGAACAAAAGTACAGCAACAAGTCTCACTCCGGAAAATCACTGAATGGGTTAAAATGAATAAATAAAATACACGAATTGTTTTTTATCAAATTTTCAACTACGCAATGGGAAGAATGGGCGTAAAAGTTAAATTAAATTTTAAATGAAAAAATCAGTGGGTGTACTGAAAATCAGCTAAAAAATAATATCCTTTACGGTGATGGTTGACAAAGGAATGGCCATAGCTGCAATCCGTAGCGGTAGGCAGTTGTCGCTCATCGTACACAATAGCCGAGACAAAATGTAACGCGAGAGCAGCTTAGCACAGCCAAGACCCACTGCTAGATGATTCGAGCTCGTATTCGACCAGTCTCGCGTGCAATCGAGCACACACTCGATGTGGCTCGAGTAGGTTCGAGTAGGATCGAGTAGCTTGTGGAGCATTCTAGAAATTGTATGGTTTGATATATATAGCCGTGTTTCGAGCAGTGAGCGTCATTCAGAAAATAACAAGCAAAGAGTAAAGAGCGAGCTATCGTGAACTAGAACGTGGTGAACCAAACAAATTGAAATAGTGAATTATCACTCAAGATACACAAACGTGAACAGTTTTTCTGCGCTATCAGTGAAGAATTTCAGTGCATACAGTATAATAGACACAGCATTGACAAGATGCCTTCTGCAATTGGAATCGATCTGGGCACGACCTATTCGTGCGTGGGAGTGTTTCAGCACGGCAAGGTGGAGATTATGCCAACGACCAGGGCAACAGAACCACACCGAGCTATGTTGCGTTTTCGGACACGGAGCGCCTCATCGGTGACGCGGCCAAGAACCAGGTGGCCATGAACCCCACAAACACAGTGTTCGATGCCAAGCGACTGATCGGACGCCGGTATGACGACCCTAAGATTCAGGCCGATATCAAGCACTGGCCGTTCAAGGTGGTCAACGACTGCGGCAAGCCGAAGATTCAGGTGGAATTCAAAGGAGAGCGCAAGACGTTTGCACCAGAGGAAGTCAGCTCGATGGTGCTGACGAAAATGAAGGAAACGGCCGAAGCATATCTGGGACACTCTGTGAAGAATGCGGTCATCACGGTTCCAGCGTACTTCAATGACAGCCAGCGACAAGCCACGAAGGATGCCGGTGCGATCGCGGGCCTGAATGTGATGCGAATCATCAACGAACCGACGGCGGCCGCATTGGCTTACGGTTTGGACAAGAACCTGAAGGGCGAGCGCAACGTGTTGATCTTCGATCTCGGCGGAGGAACGTTCGACGTGTCCATTTTGACGATCGACGAGGGCTCTCTGTTCGAGGTACGAGCCACAGCCGGTGACACACACCTGGGAGGCGAAGACTTCGACAACCGAATGGTGGGCCATTTCGTGGAGGAGTTCAAACGCAAGTTCAAGAAGGACGTGTCCAAGAACGCCAGAGCACTGCGACGCTTGAGGACGGCATGCGAGCGAGCGAAGCGGACGCTTTCCTCCAGCACGGAGGCCACGATCGAGATCGATGCCCTCATGGACGGAATCGACTACTACACAAAGATCAGCCGAGCACGATTCGAGGAGCTGTGCTCGGATCTGTTCCGCTCGACACTGCAACCGGTGGAGAAGGCCCTGTCGGATGCAAAGATGGACAAAAGCTCCATTCACGACATCGTGCTGGTAGGTGGATCGACCCGCATCCCGAAGGTGCAGTCGCTGTTGCAGAACTTCTTCTGCGGCAAATCGCTGAACCTGTCGATCAACCCGGATGAGGCGGTAGCATACGGTGCGGCCGTCCAGGCGGCTATTCTTAGTGGAGACAAGGACGAAAAGATCCAAGATGTATTGTTGGTCGATGTGGCTCCGTTGTCGCTCGGAATCGAAACGGCCGGCGGAGTGATGACGAAGCTGATCGAGCGAAATTCGCGCATTCCGTGCAAACAGACGCAGACCTTCTCGACCTACGCGGACAACCAGCCCGGAGTGTCGATTCAGGTGTTTGAGGGCGAGAGAGCCATGACAAAGGACAATAATCTGCTGGGCCAGTTCGACCTATCAGGCATTCCGCCGGCACCGCGCGGTGTGCCAAAGATTGAGGTAACCTTTGATCTGGACGCCAACGGTATTCTGAACGTATCGGCGAAGGAAATGAGCACCGGCAAGGAGAAAAACATCACGATCAAGAACGACAAGGGCCGCTTGTCGCAGGCGGATATCGATCGCATGCTGGCCGAGGCGGAGAAATTCCGCGAGGAGGATGAAAAGCAACGGGAGCGAGTCGCGGCTCGCAATCAGCTCGAGGCGTACTGTTTCAGTCTCAAGCAAACGCTAGAATCAGCCGGCTCGAAACTGAGCGAAGGCGATCGCAAAACTATCGAGGAACGGTGCAACGAGACACTGCGCTGGATCGACGGCAACAGTATGGCAGAGAAGGAAGAGTACGATCACAAAATGCAGGAGCTGACGCGGGCTTGCAGTCCGATCATGACGAAGTTGCATCAGCAATCGGGAGCCGGTCCATCCCCGACTAGCTGTGGCCAGCAGGCTGGCGGGTTCGGCGGACGCGCGGGCCCCACGGTAGAGGAGGTGGACTAAGATGATGAAGAAGGCAGGAGTAGATTAGATGACAGTATTGCAAAGCGGCCATTATCGTAGGCGGAGACTGGCCCCACTCAAAAGAAGACTGTGTAAATATGTGTAAGTTAGACAAATAGAGAATAATAACATAATGTAATTTATTGTATCAGCAAGTAAGTTCCTCGTTGAATAAAAAGAAAATTGAAACTAGATGTTGCAGTGCAATGCAATGTTTTAGCAATCAGAGCGATATCACACAAATTTGGGAATGGGGATCGGTTTACCATTGAATTGAGCATCACAAAATTATGTTAATTCCCTTATCACACCCTGTGAACAACTTAAACTATATATTTTGATTGAAGTCAGGCAATATAGTTACTTATCTCGATTAGGTAGCATATTTGACTTTGTAGAGTATTGTCATTGTAACCAAACACTTATTTTAGTCAATTGTTTACAGTTACTGTTATTATGTATGTTATTATTATGTCCATTTAGGGCTTGAACCCATGTTGTTAAGTCGTCACAGGGTTATGCAAGATAATTTCGGGGGTATTTAGGAACTTTAGGATGTTTGCCGTTAGGGGCGGTCCCATAGTACAGTCGTCTACACGAACCACTCAATAAGATGCCCGTCATGGGTTCAATCCTAGAATGGACCGTCTCCCCGTAGCAAGGATTTGACTATCCGGCTGTGTGGTAAAAATTATGTATAGGCCGGCATGTCCGCGGCATGGACGTTACGCCAAATAGAAGAAGAAGAAGGATGTTTGCAAAGGATGTTGGAAAAAACAACGTATATTTCCAGGTGACGTTTAAGATTCACAATTAGATAAACTGTTTCAGAACTCATGTTGATCCATAAAACTTTGTTCGAAGTGGACTTTTCAACACTTGAACGTAGGGGGACATAACTAAACTCTAGAAATAAATTGGAAGGCGAAGTTTTTAGGCAGCGTAACATCCTATCTTGACAGTCCGAACGAATCTGTTCTCTTGCTATCGGAATTGGTTTTATTTATACTTATTAGATGTTATTTACATTTGGTTACATTTGGTTTTGGAATGTGTTTTTGTGCTAATTAAAGGTTATTGATATGAGGTGCAATTTATACATTGTATCGGAGTGAGGTGCCGGTCTAATGGTACAGTCGTCAACTCGTACGACTTAACAACATGCCCGTCATGGGTTCAAGCCCCAAATAGACCGTGCCGCCATACGTAGGACTGACTATCCTGCTATGGGGGGAAATCAATAAGTCACTGAAAGCCAACCCCACAAGGCCTTGACCGGCATCGGTTGTTGAGCCAAAGAAGAAGAAGATCGGAGTGAGGTGTCTGTCATGTTGTGCCTATGCTGCGCTTTTAGTGTTTTTACAAATGTTCTGGAAAGTTTCAACTGTTCTAGCCAAGGAACCGGTGTGTTCGCCGGTCTTTGCATACGCTGCGTTTTCAGCGATAAGTTGCTATGTGTTCTCAGTTTGTCTGCTTTGCTGTGGTGACGCTTGAATAGCTGATGCTGCGCGTTTCGGTTTTTTTTCGATAAATTTTTTCGTTTTGAATATATCTTGTGGTAAATGTGCTTTTCTTCCAAACACTAGTTCGTATGGTGTGTAGTTTGTGTATGTGTGTTCTGTTGTATTGCAAACAAATTCGTAAAATTTTGTCCAATCGTCCTAGTCATCATGATGTTCGTTTGTATAACTTCTTAGGTATTCGTTTAGACATCTATGATTTCTTTCTAATGATCCTATTGTCTGTGAATGGTAAACTGTACTAAAAGTCTGTTTGATTTAAAGATTTCTGAGACTTTGTGTAATATTTCATTGTTATATTCTAGTCCTTAATCTGATTTTAATTCTATAAATGTTCCATGAATGCTCTTGCTATAGTATTTGCTTTTTTGTTATGGATAGGTGTTACTACGATGTATTTTTGTTAAGTCACATTGTATGGTTATTGCATACCTGTTGTTTTTGTTAGTTTTTTGTTAGTCGTCCAACTGTTGTTGATTGAAATTTTGTCAAAGATTTTGTCGGTCTTGTAGTTACAACTGTTTCTTCGTTAGTATGTCTAGTCGTCTTATTAACTAAACATGCCTTACAATTTCTTACGTATTTCTTGAAATCATCTTTCATATTTTTCCATTTGTTTTTATCCCTTATTTTCTGGTACAGTCTGTACTGGCCTCCCGAAGGGGTCATATGATAATCTGAAATTCTGTTGTTATCCATCTAGTTGGAGTAAACAGGATTATTTCAAACTTGGTAATGGCTCTGTTGGCGATCTCCTTAATAGTTTGTTGGGAATATTCTTTGAATAAATGGTCTTCTTTTGACCATGCTAGCTTGTTTCTTCTATATTGCTTCGCGATTTTGCACATTTCTAGAACAGCAAACTCTAGTGCTTTACCATATGATTGGTTGTATATTATGAATTCAACGTTGTTCTTATTTCTCTGTGTACATATTTTCAATACCTTTCTCACTTTTGAAGGTCTATCTGTTTTCCACATCGCGGGGTGATCAGTCCCTGTTGTTGCGTTTGTTTATATTAGTTTGCGCGTTATTTTTCTTAACCATGGGTCTCGTATTAACCATTAAAATCGTTTTGGATTTTGGTATTGATTCCTTTAGGTCATCCGAGCTCACAATTTTTGGGAAAAGCACACACCCATAATGAAATAATGACAAAAAGAAAATAAAAGAAAATAACTTGGACTCTTTCTGCAAACCGTTGCTTTACACAAAAACTGATTTGCAAAATATGCCATTATCTTTGTTTATTTCCTTCCCCCTCCCCCACGCGAAACGCAGAACAAAAGTACAGCAAGAGTCTCACTCCGGAAAATCACTGAATGGGTTAAAATGAATAAATAAAATACACGAATTGTTTTTTATCAAAATTTTCAACTACGCAATGGGAAGAATGGGCGTAAAAGTTAAATTAAAATTTTAAATGAAAAAATCAGTGGGTGTACTGAAAATCAGCTAAAAAATAATATCCTTTACGGTGATGGTTGACAAAGGAATGGCCATAGCTGCAATCCGTAGCGGTAGGCAGTTGTCGCTCATCGTACACAATAGCCGAGACAAAATGTAACGCGAGAGCAGCTTAGCACAGCCAAGACCCACTGCTAGATGATTCGAGCTCGTATTCGACCAGTCTCGCGTGCAATCGAGCACACACTCGATGTGGCTCGAGTAGGTTCGAGTAGGATCGAGTAGCTTGTGGAGCATTCTAGAAATTGTATGGTTTGATATATATAGCCGTGTTTCGAGCAGTGAGCGTCATTCAGAAAATAACAAGCAAAGAGTAAAGAGCGAGCTATCGTGAACTAGAACGTGGTGAACCAAACAAATTGAAATAGTGAATTATCACTCAAGATACACAAACGTGAACAGTTTTTCTGCGCTATCAGTGAAGAATTTCAGTGCATACAGTATAATAGACACAGCATTGACAAGATGCCTTCTGCAATTGGAATCGATCTGGGCACGACCTATTCGTGCGTGGGAGTGTTTCAGCACGGCAAGGTGGAGATTATTGCCAACGACCAGGGCAACAGAACCACACCGAGCTATGTTGCGTTTTCGGACACGGAGCGCCTCATCGGTGACGCGGCCAAGAACCAGGTGGCCATGAACCCCACAAACACAGTGTTCGATGCCAAGCGACTGATCGGACGCCGGTATGACGACCCTAAGATTCAGGCCGATATCAAGCACTGGCCGTTCAAGGTGGTCAACGACTGCGGCAAGCCGAAGATTCAGGTGGAATTCAAAGGAGAGCGCAAGACGTTTGCACCAGAGGAAGTCAGCTCGATGGTGCTGACGAAAATGAAGGAAACGGCCGAAGCATATCTGGGACACTCTGTGAAGAATGCGGTCATCACGGTTCCAGCGTACTTCAATGACAGCCAGCGACAAGCCACGAAGGATGCCGGTGCGATCGCGGGCCTGAATGTGATGCGAATCATCAACGAACCGACGGCGGCCGCATTGGCTTACGGTTTGGACAAGAACCTGAAGGGCGAGCGCAACGTGTTGATCTTCGATCTCGGCGGAGGAACGTTCGACGTGTCCATTTTGACGATCGACGAGGGCTCTCTGTTCGAGGTACGAGCCACAGCCGGTGACACACACCTGGGAGGCGAAGACTTCGACAACCGAATGGTGGGCCATTTCGTGGAGGAGTTCAAACGCAAGTTCAAGAAGGACGTGTCCAAGAACGCCAGAGCACTGCGACGCTTGAGGACGGCATGCGAGCGAGCGAAGCGGACGCTTTCCTCCAGCACGGAGGCCACGATCGAGATCGATGCCCTCATGGACGGAATCGACTACTACACAAAGATCAGCCGAGCACGATTCGAGGAGCTGTGCTCGGATCTGTTCCGCTCGACACTGCAACCGGTGGAGAAGGCCCTGTCGGATGCAAAGATGGACAAAAGCTCCATTCACGACATCGTGCTGGTAGGTGGATCGACCCGCATCCCGAAGGTGCAGTCGCTGTTGCAGAACTTCTTCTGCGGCAAATCGCTGAACCTGTCGATCAACCCGGATGAGGCGGTAGCATACGGTGCGGCCGTCCAGGCGGCTATTCTTAGTGGAGACAAGGACGAAAAGATCCAAGATGTATTGTTGGTCGATGTGGCTCCGTTGTCGCTCGGAATCGAAACGGCCGGCGGAGTGATGACGAAGCTGATCGAGCGAAATTCGCGCATTCCGTGCAAACAGACGCAGACCTTCTCGACCTACGCGGACAACCAGCCCGGAGTGTCGATTCAGGTGTTTGAGGGCGAGAGAGCCATGACAAAGGACAATAATCTGCTGGGCCAGTTCGACCTATCAGGCATTCCGCCGGCACCGCGCGGTGTGCCAAAGATTGAGGTAACCTTTGATCTGGACGCCAACGGTATTCTGAACGTATCGGCGAAGGAAATGAGCACCGGCAAGGAGAAAAACATCACGATCAAGAACGACAAGGGCCGCTTGTCGCAGGCGGATATCGATCGCATGCTGGCCGAGGCGGAGAAATTCCGCGAGGAGGATGAAAAGCAACGGGAGCGAGTCGCGGCTCGCAATCAGCTCGAGGCGTACTGTTTCAGTCTCAAGCAAACGCTAGAATCAGCCGGCTCGAAACTGAGCGAAGGCGATCGCAAAACTATCGAGGAACGGTGCAACGAGACACTGCGCTGGATCGACGGCAACAGTATGGCAGAGAAGGAAGAGTACGATCACAAAATGCAGGAGCTGACGCGGGCTTGCAGTCCGATCATGACGAAGTTGCATCAGCAATCGGGAGCCGGTCCATCCCCGACTAGCTGTGGCCAGCAGGCTGGCGGGTTCGGCGGACGCGCGGGCCCCACGGTAGAGGAGGTGGACTAAGATGATGAAGAAGGCAGGAGTAGATTAGATGACAGTATTGCAAAGCGGCCATTATCGTAGGCGGAGACTGGCCCCACTCAAAAGAAGACTGTGTAAATATGTGTAAGTTAGACAAATAGAGAATAATAACATAATGTAATTTATTGTATCAGCAAGTAAGTTCCTCGTTGAATAAAAAGAAAATTGAAACTAGATGTTGCAGTGCAATGCAATGTTTTAGCAATCAGAGCGATATCACACAAATTTGGGAATGGGGATCGGTTTACCATTGAATTGAGCATCACAAAATTATGTTAATTCCCTTATCACACCCTGTGAACAACTTAAACTATATATTTTGATTGAAGTCAGGCAATATAGTTACTTATCTCGATTAGGTAGCATATTTGACTTTGTAGAGTATTGTCATTGTAACCAAACACTTATTTTAGTCAATTGTTTACAGTTACTGTTATTATGTATGTTATTATTATGTCCATTTAGGGCTTGAACCCATGTTGTTAAGTCGTCACAGGGTTATGCAAGATAATTTCGGGGGTATTTAGGAACTTTAGGATGTTTGCCGTTAGGGGCGGTCCCATAGTACAGTCGTCTACTCGAACCACTCAATAAGATGCCCGTCATGGGTTCAATCCTAGAATGGACCGTCTCCCCGTAGCAAGGATTTGACTATCCGGCTGTGTGGTAATAAATTATGTATAGGCCGGCATGTCCGCGGCATGGACGTTACGCCAAATAGAAGAAGAATAAGGATGTTTGCAAAGGATTTTGGAAAAAAACAACGTATATTCCAGGTGACGTTTAAGATTCACAATTAGAGAAACTGTTTCAGAACTCATGTTAATCCATAAAACTTTGTTCGAAGTGGACTTTTCAACACTTGATCGTCCAGGCGATCATAGAAACCCGGAAGGGGTTCCCTTACTGGACATGTTGGAGTTTAGAACCCTTGCTTGGGTAGGGGGACATAACTAAACTCTAGAAATAAATTGGAAGGCGAAGTTTTTAGGCAGCGTAACATCCTATCTTGACAGTCCGAACGAATCTGTTCTCTTGCTATCGGAATTGGTTTTATTTATACTTATTAGATTTATTTACATTTGGTTACATTGGTTTTGGAATGTGTTTTGTGCTAATTAAAGGTTATTGATATGAGGTGCAATTTATACATTGTATCGGAGTGAGGTGTCTGTCATGTTGTGCCTATGCTGCGCTTTTAGTGTTTTTACAAATGTTCTGGAAAGTTTCAACTGTTCTAGCCAAGGAACCGGTATGTTCGCCGGTCTTTGCATACGCTGCGTTTTCAGCGATAAGTTGCTATGTGTTCTCAGTTTGTCTGCTTTGCTGTGGGACGCTTGAATTGCTTATGCTGCGCGTTTTGGTTTTTTTCGATAAATGTGTCTCAATTGTTTTTTTTCTATTAACGGTATGGTCTGGGTGTGTTGCTATCGTGTGGATTGATTTGCTTATGTTTTATAATGATGTGTTGCAATGGTGTGATTTGGCTTTCCGAAGTGTGTTACAATGTATCTATAATTGATAGTATGTATTATAATAAGTTCTGTATAACAGATATGCTACACCTCCCCCCCTTTAATAGAATAACGTAATGAATCACAATGATTGAAGTTATTCTCCTGTGTACTCAATTAGTCTGGTTTGTGTACTGTAGAGATTTTCTTTGATGTATTGTTTTGTATTACGTAATTAGGCCCTTGGTCACTTACTACTGTGTTAAATGTAGGTTTTATCTATTTTTTTCTGTTTTCATTTTCCAAATTTACCTGATCTCCTATCTGCATAATGATCGGCACTGTATTTCAATTTAAGATTTGATGTCTTTTATGCTTTGCTTTTATCAAATTTTCTCTGCCTATTTCGTTTGATTTTTGGAGTTTATATTTCATTTCGAAATAATAATCGTCAATATAATAAACTGGTTCTATTTTTGTTTTGAATATATCTTGTGGTAAATGTGCTTTTCTTCCAAACACTAGTTCGTATGGTGTGTAGTTTGTGTATGTGTGTTCTGTTGTATTGCAAACAAATTCGTAAAATTTTGTCCAATCGTCCTAGTCATCATGATGTTCGTTTGTATAACTTCTTAGGTATTCGTTTAGACATCTATGATTTCTTTCTAATGATCCTATTGTCTGTGAATGGTAAACTGTACTAAAAGTCTGTTTGATTTTAAAGATTTCTGAGACTTTGTGTAATATTTCATTGTTATATTCTAGTCCTTGATCTGATTTTAATTCTATAAATGTTCCATGAATGAATGCTCTTGCTATAGTATTTGCTTTTTTGTTATGGATAGGTGTTACTACAATGTATTTTGTTAAGTCACATTGTATGGTTATTGCATACCTGTTGTTTTGTTAGTTTTTGTTAGTCGTCCAACTGTTGTTGAATGAAATTTTGTCAAAAGATTTTGTCGGTCTTGTAGTTACAACTGTTTCTTCGTTAGTATGTCTAGTCGTCTTATTAACTAAACATGCCTTACAATTCTTACGTATTTCTTGAAATCATCTTTCATATTTTTCCATTTGTTTTTATCCCTTATTTTCTGGTACAGTCTGTACTGGCCTCCCGAAGGGGTCATATGATAATCTGAAATTCTGTTGTTATCCATCTAGTTGGAGTAAACAGGATTATTTCAAACTTGGTAATGGCTCTGTTGGCGATCTCCTTAATAGTTTGTTGGGAATATTCTTTGAATAAATGGTCTTCTTTTGACCATGCTAGCTTGTTTCTTCTATATTGCTTCGCGATTTTGCACATTTCTAGAACAGCAAACTCTAGTGCTTTACCATATGATTGGTTGTATATTATGAATTCAACGTTGTTCTTATTTCTCTGTGTACATATTTTCA
The DNA here is from genome assembly GCF_017562075.2 of Anopheles merus. Classification (NCBI taxonomy): domain Eukaryota; kingdom Metazoa; phylum Arthropoda; class Insecta; order Diptera; family Culicidae; genus Anopheles; species Anopheles merus. Next base: position 16,050 of record NW_024427860.1, read on the forward strand.
ATACCTTTCTCACTTTTGAAGGTCTATCTGTTTTCCACATCGCGGGGTGATCAGTCCCTGTTGTTGCGTTTGTTTATATTAGTTTGCGCGTTATTTTTCTTAACCATGGGTCTCGTATTAACCATTAAAATCGTTTTGGATTTTGGTATTGATTCCTTTAGGTCATCCGAGCTCACAATTTTTGGGAAAAGCACACACCCATAATGAAATAATGACAAAAAGAAAATAAAAGAAAATAACTTGGACTCTTTCTGCAAACCGTTGCTTTACACAAAAACTGATTTGCAAAATATGCCATTATCTTTGTTTATTTCCTTCCCCCTCCCCCACGCGAAACGCAGAACAAAAGTACAGCAAGAGTCTCACTCCGGAAAATCACTGAATGGGTTAAAATGAATAAATAAAATACACGAATTGTTTTTTATCAAAATTTTCAACTACGCAATGGGAAGAATGGGCGTAAAAGTTAAATTAAAATTTTAAATGAAAAAATCAGTGGGTGTACTGAAAATCAGCTAAAAAATAATATCCTTTACGGTGATGGTTGACAAAGGAATGGCCATAGCTGCAATCCGTAGCGGTAGGCAGTTGTCGCTCATCGTACACAATAGCCGAGACAAAATGTAACGCGAGAGCAGCTTAGCACAGCCAAGACCCACTGCTAGATGATTCGAGCTCGTATTCGACCAGTCTCGCGTGCAATCGAGCACACACTCGATGTGGCTCGAGTAGGTTCGAGTAGGATCGAGTAGCTTGTGGAGCATTCTAGAAATTGTATGGTTTGATATATATAGCCGTGTTTCGAGCAGTGAGCGTCATTCAGAAAATAACAAGCAAAGAGTAAAGAGCGAGCTATCGTGAACTAGAACGTGGTGAACCAAACAAATTGAAATAGTGAATTATCACTCAAGATACACAAACGTGAACAGTTTTTCTGCGCTATCAGTGAAGAATTTCAGTGCATACAGTATAATAGACACAGCATTGACAAGATGCCTTCTGCAATTGGAATCGATCTGGGCACGACCTATTCGTGCGTGGGAGTGTTTCAGCACGGCAAGGTGGAGATTATTGCCAACGACCAGGGCAACAGAACCACACCGAGCTATGTTGCGTTTTCGGACACGGAGCGCCTCATCGGTGACGCGGCCAAGAACCAGGTGGCCATGAACCCCACAAACACAGTGTTCGATGCCAAGCGACTGATCGGACGCCGGTATGACGACCCTAAGATTCAGGCCGATATCAAGCACTGGCCGTTCAAGGTGGTCAACGACTGCGGCAAGCCGAAGATTCAGGTGGAATTCAAAGGAGAGCGCAAGACGTTTGCACCAGAGGAAGTCAGCTCGATGGTGCTGACGAAAATGAAGGAAACGGCCGAAGCATATCTGGGACACTCTGTGAAGAATGCGGTCATCACGGTTCCAGCGTACTTCAATGACAGCCAGCGACAAGCCACGAAGGATGCCGGTGCGATCGCGGGCCTGAATGTGATGCGAATCATCAACGAACCGACGGCGGCCGCATTGGCTTACGGTTTGGACAAGAACCTGAAGGGCGAGCGCAACGTGTTGATCTTCGATCTCGGCGGAGGAACGTTCGACGTGTCCATTTTGACGATCGACGAGGGCTCTCTGTTCGAGGTACGAGCCACAGCCGGTGACACACACCTGGGAGGCGAAGACTTCGACAACCGAATGGTGGGCCATTTCGTGGAGGAGTTCAAACGCAAGTTCAAGAAGGACGTGTCCAAGAACGCCAGAGCACTGCGACGCTTGAGGACGGCATGCGAGCGAGCGAAGCGGACGCTTTCCTCCAGCACGGAGGCCACGATCGAGATCGATGCCCTCATGGACGGAATCGACTACTACACAAAGATCAGCCGAGCACGATTCGAGGAGCTGTGCTCGGATCTGTTCCGCTCGACACTGCAACCGGTGGAGAAGGCCCTGTCGGATGCAAAGATGGACAAAAGCTCCATTCACGACATCGTGCTGGTAGGTGGATCGACCCGCATCCCGAAGGTGCAGTCGCTGTTGCAGAACTTCTTCTGCGGCAAATCGCTGAACCTGTCGATCAACCCGGATGAGGCGGTAGCATACGGTGCGGCCGTCCAGGCGGCTATTCTTAGTGGAGACAAGGACGAAAAGATCCAAGATGTATTGTTGGTCGATGTGGCTCCGTTGTCGCTCGGAATCGAAACGGCCGGCGGAGTGATGACGAAGCTGATCGAGCGAAATTCGCGCATTCCGTGCAAACAGACGCAGACCTTCTCGACCTACGCGGACAACCAGCCCGGAGTGTCGATTCAGGTGTTTGAGGGCGAGAGAGCCATGACAAAGGACAATAATCTGCTGGGCCAGTTCGACCTATCAGGCATTCCGCCGGCACCGCGCGGTGTGCCAAAGATTGAGGTAACCTTTGATCTGGACGCCAACGGTATTCTGAACGTATCGGCGAAGGAAATGAGCACCGGCAAGGAGAAAAACATCACGATCAAGAACGACAAGGGCCGCTTGTCGCAGGCGGATATCGATCGCATGCTGGCCGAGGCGGAGAAATTCCGCGAGGAGGATGAAAAGCAACGGGAGCGAGTCGCGGCTCGCAATCAGCTCGAGGCGTACTGTTTCAGTCTCAAGCAAACGCTAGAATCAGCCGGCTCGAAACTGAGCGAAGGCGATCGCAAAACTATCGAGGAACGGTGCAACGAGACACTGCGCTGGATCGACGGCAACAGTATGGCAGAGAAGGAAGAGTACGATCACAAAATGCAGGAGCTGACGCGGGCTTGCAGTCCGATCATGACGAAGTTGCATCAGCAATCGGGAGCCGGTCCATCCCCGACTAGCTGTGGCCAGCAGGCTGGCGGGTTCGGCGGACGCACGGGCCCCACGGTAGAGGAGGTGGACTAAAATGATGAAGAAGGCAGGAGTAGATTAGATGACAGTATTGCAAAGCGGCCATTATCGTAGGCGGAGACTGGCCCCACTCAAAAGAAGACTGTGTAAATATGTGTAAGTTAGACAAATAGAGAATAATAACATAATGTAATTTATTGTATCAGCAAGTAAGTTCCTCGTTGAATAAAAGAAAATTGAAACTAGATGTTGCAGTGCAATGCAATGTTTTAGCAATCAGAGCGATATCACACAAATTTGGGAATGGGGATCGGTTTACCATTGAATTGAGCATCACAAAATTATGTTAATTCCCTTATCACACCCTGTGAACAACTTAAACTATATATTTTGATTGAAGTCAGGCAATATAGTTACTTATCTCGATTAGGTAGCATATTTGACTTTGTAGAGTATTGTCATTGTAACCAAACACTTATTTTAGTCAATTGTTTACAGTTACTGTTATTATGTATGTTATTATTATGTCCATTTAGAGCTTGAACCCATGTTGTTAAGTCGTCACAGGGTTATGCAAGATAATTTCGGGGGTATTTAGGAACTTTAGGATGTTTGCCGTTAGGGGCGGTCCCATAGTACAGTCGTCTACTCGAACCACTCAATAAGATGCCCGTCATGGGTTCAATCCTAGAATGGACCGTCTCCCCGTAGCAAGGATTTGACTATCCGGCTGTGTGGTAATAAATTATGTATAGGCCGGCATGTCCGCGGCATGGACATTACGCCAAATAGAAGAAGAATAAGGATGTTTGCAAAGGATTTTGGAAAAAACAACGTATATTCCAGGTGACGTTTAAGATTCACAATTAGAGAAACTGTTTCAGAACTCATGTTAATCCATAAAACTTTGTTCGAAGTGGACTTTTCAACACTTGATCGTCCAGGCGATCATAGAAACCCGGAAGGGGTTTCCCTTACTGGACATGTTGGAGTTTAGAACCCTGGCTTGGGTAGGGGGACATAACTAAACTCTAGAAATAAATTGGAAGGCGAAGTTTTAGGCAGCGTAACATCCTATCTTGACAGTCCGAACGAATCTGTTCTCTTGCTATCGGAATTGGTTTTATTTATACTTATTAGATGTTATTTACATTTGGTTACATTTGGTTTTGGAATGTGTTTTTGTGCTAATTAAGGTTATTGATATGAGGTGCAATTTATACATTGTATCGGAGTGAGGTGTCTAATGTACAGTCGTCGTACGTTACATGTTGGGTTTGTGTTAGTATTGCTAAATCAATGTCTGGCCAAGTTTCATACTGTTGTTGCCAAGAAGAGTCGGAGTGTCTGTCATGTTGTGCCTATGCTGCGCTTTTAGTGTTTTTACAAATGTTCTGGAAAGTTTCAACTGTTCTAGCCAAGGAACCGGTGTGTTCGCCGGTCTTTGCATACGCTGCGTTTCAGCGATAAGTTGCTATGTGTTCTCAGTTTGTCTGCTTTGCTGTGGTGACGCTTGAATTGCTTATGCTGCGCGTTTTGGTTTTTTTTCGATAAATGTGTCTCAATTGTTTTTTTTCTATTAACGGTATGGTCTGGGTGTGTTGCTATCGTGTGGATTGATTTGCTTATGTTTTATAATGAATGTGTTGCAATGGTGTGATTTGGCTTTCCGAAGTGTGTTACAATGTATCTATAATTGATAGTATGTATTATAATAAGTTCTGTATAACAGATATGCTACACCTCCCCCCTTTAATAGAATAACGTAATGAATCACAATGATTGAAGTTATTCTCCTGTGTACTCAATTAGTCTGGTTTGTGTACTGTAGAGATTTTCTTTGATGTATTGTTTTGTATTACGTAATTAGGCCCTTGTTCACTTACTACTGTGTTAAATGTAGGTTTTATCTATTTTTTTCTGTTTTCATTTTCCAAATTTACCTGATCTCCTATCTGCATAATGATCGGCACTGTATTTCAATTTAAGATTTGATGTCTTTTATGCTTTGCTTTTATCAAATTTTCTCTGCCTATTTCGTTTGATTTTTGGAGTTTATATTTCATTTCGAAATAATAATCGTCAATATAATAAACTGGTTCTATTTTTGTTTTGAATATATCTTGTGGTAAATGTGCTTTTCTTCCAAACACTAGTTCGTATGGTGTGTAGTTTGTGTATGTGTGTTCTGTTGTATTGCAAACAAATTCGTAAAATTTTGTCCAATCGTCCTAGTCATCATGATGTTCGTTTGTATAACTTCTTAGGTATTCGTTTAGACATCTATGATTTCTTTCTAATGATCCTATTGTCTGTGAATGGTAAACTGTACTAAAAGTCTGTTTGATTTTAAAGATTTCTGAGACTTTGTGTAATATTTCATTGTTATATTCTAGTCCTTGATCTGATTTTAATTCTATAAATGTTCCATGAATGCTCTTGCTATAGTATTTGCTTTTTTGTTATGGATAGGTGTTACTACAATGTATTTTGTTAAGTCACATTGTATGGTTATTGCATACCTGTTGTTTTTGTTAGTTTTTGTTAGTCGTCCAACTGTTGTTGAATGAAATTTTGTCAAAAGATTTTGTCGGTCTTGTAGTTACAACTGTTTCTTCGTTAGTATGTCTAGTCGTCTTATTAACTAAACATGCCTTACAATTTCTTACGTATTTCTTGAAATCATCTTTCATATTTTTCCATTTGTTTTTATCCCTTATTTTCTGGTACAGTCTGTACTGGCCTCCCGAAGGGGTCATATGATAATCTGAAATTCTGTTGTTATCCATCTAGTTGGAGTAAACAGGATTATTTCAAACTTGGTAATGGCTCTGTTGGCGATCTCCTTAATAGTTTGTTGGGAATATTCTTTGAATAAATGGTCTTCTTTTGACCATGCTAGCTTGTTTCTTCTATATTGCTTCGCGATTTTGCACATTTCTAGAACAGCAAACTCTAGTGCTTTACCATATGATTGGTTGTATATTATGAATTCAACGTTGTTCTTATTTCTCTGTGTACATATTTTCAATACCTTTCTCACTTTTGAAGGTCTATCTGTTTTCCACATCGCGGGGTGATCAGTCCCTGTTGTTGCGTTTGTTTATATTAGTTTGCGCGTTATTTTTCTTAACCATGGGTCTCGTATTAACCATTAAAATCGTTTTGGATTTTGGTATTGATTCCTTTAGGTCATCCGAGCTCACAATTTTTGGGAAAAGCACACACCCATAATGAATAATGACAAAAAGAAAATAAAAGAAAATAACTTGGACTCTTTCTGCAAACCGTTGCTTTACACAAAAACTGATTTGCAAAATATGCCATTATCTTTGTTTATTTCCTTCCCCCTCCCCCACGCGAAACGCAGAACAAAAGTACAGCAAGAGTCTCACTCCGGAAAATCACTGAATGGGTTAAAATGAATAAATAAAATACACGAATTGTTTTTTATCAAAATTTTCAACTACGCAATGGGAAGAATGGGCGTAAAAGTTAAATTAAAATTTTAAATGAAAAAATCAGTGGGTGTACTGAAAATCAGCTAAAAAATAATATCCTTTACGGTGATGGTTGACAAAGGAATGGCCATAGCTGCAATCCGTAGCGGTAGGCAGTTGTCGCTCATCGTACACAATAGCCGAGACAAAATGTAACGCGAGAGCAGCTTAGCACAGCCAAGACCCACTGCTAGATGATTCGAGCTCGTATTCGACCAGTCTCGCGTGCAATCGAGCACACACTCGATGTGGCTCGAGTAGGTTCGAGTAGGATCGAGTAGCTTGTGGAGCATTCTAGAAATTGTATGGTTTGATATATATAGCCGTGTTTCGAGCAGTGAGCGTCATTCAGAAAATAACAAGCAAAGAGTAAAGAGCGAGCTATCGTGAACTAGAACGTGGTGAACCAAACAAATTGAAATAGTGAATTATCACTCAAGATACACAAACGTGAACAGTTTTTCTGCGCTATCAGTGAAGAATTTCAGTGCATACAGTATAATAGACACAGCATTGACAAGATGCCTTCTGCAATTGGAATCGATCTGGGCACGACCTATTCGTGCGTGGGAGTGTTTCAGCACGGCAAGGTGGAGATTATTGCCAACGACCAGGGCAACAGAACCACACCGAGCTATGTTGCGTTTTCGGACACGGAGCGCCTCATCGGTGACGCGGCCAAGAACCAGGTGGCCATGAACCCCACAAACACAGTGTTCGATGCCAAGCGACTGATCGGACGCCGGTATGACGACCCTAAGATTCAGGCCGATATCAAGCACTGGCCGTTCAAGGTGGTCAACGACTGCGGCAAGCCGAAGATTCAGGTGGAATTCAAAGGAGAGCGCAAAACGTTTGCACCAGAGGAAGTCAGCTCGATGGTGCTGACGAAAATGAAGGAAACGGCCGAAGCATATCTGGGACACTCTGTGAAGAATGCGGTCATCACGGTTCCAGCGTACTTCAATGACAGCCAGCGACAAGCCACGAAGGATGCCGGTGCGATCGCGGGCCTGAATGTGATGCGAATCATCAACGAACCGACGGCGGCCGCATTGGCTTACGGTTTGGACAAGAACCTGAAGGGCGAGCGCAACGTGTTGATCTTCGATCTCGGCGGAGGAACGTTCGACGTGTCCATTTTGACGATCGACGAGGGCTCTCTGTTCGAGGTACGAGCCACAGCCGGTGACACACACCTGGGAGGCGAAGACTTCGACAACCGAATGGTGGGCCATTTCGTGGAGGAGTTCAAACGCAAGTTCAAGAAGGACGTGTCCAAGAACGCCAGAGCACTGCGACGCTTGAGGACGGCATGCGAGCGAGCGAAGCGGACGCTTTCCTCCAGCACGGAGGCCACGATCGAGATCGATGCCCTCATGGACGGAATCGACTACTACACAAAGATCAGCCGAGCACGATTCGAGGAGCTGTGCTCGGATCTGTTCCGCTCGACACTGCAACCGGTGGAGAAGGCCCTGTCGGATGCAAAGATGGACAAAAGCTCCATTCACGACATCGTGCTGGTAGGTGGATCGACCCGCATCCCGAAGGTGCAGTCGCTGTTGCAGAACTTCTTCTGCGGCAAATCGCTGAACCTGTCGATCAACCCGGATGAGGCGGTAGCATACGGTGCGGCCGTCCAGGCGGCTATTCTTAGTGGAGACAAGGACGAAAAGATCCAAGATGTATTGTTGGTCGATGTGGCTCCGTTGTCGCTCGGAATCGAAACGGCCGGCGGAGTGATGACGAAGCTGATCGAGCGAAATTCGCGCATTCCGTGCAAACAGACGCAGACCTTCTCGACCTACGCGGACAACCAGCCCGGAGTGTCGATTCAGGTGTTTGAGGGCGAGAGAGCCATGACAAAGGACAATAATCTGCTGGGCCAGTTCGACCTATCAGGCATTCCGCCGGCACCGCGCGGTGTGCCAAAGATTGAGGTAACCTTTGATCTGGACGCCAACGGTATTCTGAACGTATCGGCGAAGGAAATGAGCACCGGCAAGGAGAAAAACATCACGATCAAGAACGACAAGGGCCGCTTGTCGCAGGCGGATATCGATCGCATGCTGGCCGAGGCGGAGAAATTCCGCGAGGAGGATGAAAAGCAACGGGAGCGAGTCGCGGCTCGCAATCAGCTCGAGGCGTATTGTTTCAGTCTCAAGCAAACGCTAGAATCAGCCGGCTCGAAACTGAGCGAAGGCGATCGCAAAACTATCGAGGAACAGTGCAACGAGACACTGCGCTGGATCGACGGCAACAGTATGGCAGAGAAGGAAGAGTACGATCACAAAATGCAGGAGCTGACGCGGGCTTGCAGTCCGATAATGACGAAGTTGCATCAGCAATCGGGAGCCGGTCCATCCCCGACTAGCTGTGGCCAGCAGGCAGGCGGGTTCGGCGGACGCACGGGCCCCACGGTAGAGGAGGTGGACTAAGATAATGCAGAAGGCAGGAGTTGAGTAGATGGCATTTATATGAAAACTGTGTTATTATGTGATGTAACGAGTGATTTTCAGAATAAAGAGTAATGATAAAATTAAGATAAAACATTCAAATTAAATGTTGTTAGATTTTTGAAATATCTCTTTAAATTGGAGAAAAACATTACATATGATTTAAAAATACAAATTCTAGAGCAGCGGTTTTCAAATGGTGAAGAGTTTTATTTTTTGGGGGGAATTTTGACGCCACGCTCTCCCACCGTTCATAAACTTATTTTGAAGCATTTATGAATATTATGCAATAATATATTTTAGTTAGCATCATTTAATTTTATTTAATTGGATCTATTGTCAGACCTCCGCAGGTCTAGACAAATAGCTTAACTAATACTTATAAACTTAACTGTAAAACTAGCTTACATCTTCAAATGGGAAAAAATTCTCTATTTTTCCCAAAAACTCCTATTTCATATTTTAATTTCTGCCAGTATTTGTATTTCAAATTAACTTATCAGCCTAAATTGGATTAATAATGGTTTTAAATTTTAGTTATATTATCAGTTCAGTAAAGATAAATATACACTAATACTAATACTAATACTAACACTAATACACTAATACACTAATACTACTCTGCTCTAAGTGCTCAGTTTTGAAGCCCCTCAAACCATTCATTCAAATTTCAGTCAAAACATACCTAGATAATTTCTCCTGTTCTCACTTTCCTATGAATCTTCATCCAGTTGCTATGAATCACAATCCATGAGAATGGATCGCAATCAATTACGTCTGAATCGTTTTCAACTACGACTGAATCGTTTTCAGCTATGTTTGGATTTTGCAGTAGCTGCGTTAAATTTCATTGCAGCGGAATCGATTTACAATCGGACCGTCTCCCCATAGCAAGGCAGGAATATCCGACTAAATCTTGGAAGTCTGAACAAGACGAAATGACCACGTAGGTCGTTACGCCAAAGAGAAGAAGAATGTGCAGGTATGGTCGGGAAATGCGGTCAAATATTAAACATTTTATTTTAAAAAAAATTGGGACATACAGTTGATAGGATCGTGAAAAGCGTAACGAGTATTTTGATGATCTACAAGCAACAAAGGACGAAATCTGGATGCTTGACGTGGTACATAAACACTTTATTGTAGTGTTTCAGGTGCACCAATATAACCAAGTAATACCATTTTTTTGCGTGTGAAATCGAATGTAATGTCTCAGATGCAAACGAAAAATACAAACGAAGACGGACACTACGGGTAAGATGGACACTTCTGAATAATGCACGAAAAAGGTAATTTTAGAATAATTCGACATTGCAGCAATCAAACTGAAAGCAAAACAACACATTTGAAAACCATTTTGGGCTTAATATATGCAACAATGGTTAAATTCACGAACAAAATAAAATTTCAATCGTGTGGTCCCTGATCGATCTAATTATACTACTGCAGATTTTAAGCTCTACAACTTTTAATGTATCGTGATTATTAAGCAAACAACTGGCGAAAGAACGAGAATGAAATAAATAAAAAATCATGTTTTCTGCTGGTTTAAACATCCTGACACCAAAGCGGGAAAGACGGACACTCTGTCGTAGGGAAAGATGGACACCAGATTTGTTCATTTAATTTACTTCTTAAAACAACTGGCGATGAACAGATCTCATCAAACACCTTAAATAAGGGTATTCGGAAGATATAAAACATCCAGCAACTAGAAAAAGCATGGAGCTCTCCGCGAAGTAATTTCCTAAAGGGAAATTCTAGATTGTTGTTCTGTAAGCTGGAGAAGCTGTCAGCTGTTAGTGCCCGATATTTAAAAAATGACTTAGATTCTGCATTCTACGATATGTTGCAAGCGGTGCTTACAATTCCTAAATTCACGGCTGAATGAACCGTCGTTGTCATTGGCTAAGAATTGGTTTATGTATGTACCAAGACGTGGAAAGCAATGCGATATGTTAAAATATTATAAACCTTTTCAATTTCCAACGTTTTATACAAGTGATCTTACCCTTCATGGTGTCCATTAATCCCATATCAAGTGTCAGTTTTACCCGGACATTGTAAAACTGTACGAAAAAACATGTTTTTAATTCATGAAAAAAAAAACATAAAATTCGATAAAAACTTACAAGTATCAACATATTTTCTGATAAAACATGAGTGTAACATAGAGTATGCACATTGCCATGGTAGTTGCTTATGTACATCCTTAGATTTTTATCATTTTCATTAACGTGTCCGTCTTTACCTGCCTTCCCTTACATTCCCTGGTCTATGAATTATATTAATCGTTTATGAAATTAAGACAAGTTAATTTCAATTAGAGCCGGTCTCGTAGTACAGTCGTCAGCTCGTACGACTTAACAACATGCCCGTCATGGGTTCGATCCCCAAATAGGCCGCCATACCACATTGGGCAAACGCCTGTATAAAAATCGAAAAACCAACTTCATCGCAGGTAGGACTTTTAGGACTTTTGAGAATGAAAAATTGAACCCTGCGGCACAGTGTGAAAACAAAACAAATGACAGCACTACAGAATCGCCGAACTTGTCAACGCCTGCTTCCGAACAATTCAATATCTCGCTGAAATTGTCAATTATATGCCCGAACGAATCAACTACTCGCTGAATACGTCAATAATATCATTGAAAACCCTGTAAGCTCTTTTCAAAACTAACCATGAAAAACTCGGCTTTTTTAGCGCGTAATACTCAAATAGGCCGGTCTGGTGGTACAGTCGTCAACTCGTACGACTTAACAACATGCCCGTCATGGGTTCAAGTCCCGAATAGACCGTGCCCCCATACGTAGGACTGACTATCCTGCTATGGTAATAAAAAGTCACTGAAAGCCAACCCCACAAGTGTGTTGGCAGGCCTTGACCGACAGCGGTTGTTGTGCCAAAGAAGAAGAAGAAGAATACTCAAAAATCGTTTTTAGTAACGAACTTACTCCGCCTTTGTTTTATTTCTTAACAATAATTGTTGATGCTGTTAAGTACTACACAATAATTTAATGTTGTGAGCGATAACTATTACTGTTTTTCGCTGTCTTGACGATTTTAGTACAGGACTGCTCTGTGTAGTAAGAGCAATGTTATTGAATGAAGAAAAACTGCAATAGCACGAGGAATTGATTTTCATCCCGGCGTTTGTATGTCCGTTGCCCACTGTGCATACGTAGGATTGACTATCCTGCTATGGGGGGAAATCAATTAGTCACTGAAAGCCAAAGCCCACTAGTGGTACAGGCAGGCCTTGACCGACAACGGTTGTTGAGCCAAAGAAGAAGAAGAATTTCAATTACGTTCTGTTACATTAAAAATGACGTGATGTTGTTAAAAGAGAAGTTCTTGCTTAATTTAAAACTATATATCTAAGTGATATTACTTACTTATCCGACGCTATAACCGCTTTGGTCTTGGCCTGCCTCAGGAGTGTCCGAAACCGCTCACGGTCTCGCGCCTTCATCTGCCAGTCCATTATCCTGGCCTTAATGGACGCCTCCACGCCATCTTGCCACCTCAGTTTGGACCTACCACGCTTCCTCTGTCCTTGTGGACGGCCTAAAAAGACTTTACGGGCTGGGTCGTCCGTTTATATGCGTTCAAAATGGCCTGCCCACAGCCGCCTGGCAAGCTTGATACGCTGCAGGACAATGGGCTCGCCGTACATCTCGTATAGCTCCCTATAGACAACTTCAAAAGTGCATTCACCTATCTGAACGTCACGCTTACGTAGGGTTGGATTAGTTATTGCTAGGGCCGCTGATGTTGCCACCATCAGTTTGGTCTTTGCCTCGTTTATCTGCAATCTGAGGTGCTCTGCCGCCTGCTCGATCCCATCGTACATCGGAGAGCCGCATACCAATGATGTCTATATCATCAGCGTATGCCAGGATCTGAGTTGACTTGCAGAAGATGGATGGGCGTAGACTTTTGGTGGTAGCAAAATGCCCTGAGAGTTTTCGATTGTGATATCACGAAGTGATAGTACTAGACTCATTATTCATATACAGTGATGAATTGTTCATCTAGAATCATCTGCACTCAACCTTGCAAGAAACTCGAGATGCTATGGATTATAGGTCTGAGTGATGTTTTTACTTTAATTTGTTTGAATTTTTCAAATCAATAGGGTAAGTGTACCAATTATGGCTATAATATGTCATCAAGATACCGATTTTACGCCTGTAAAAATAAGTATTGGGTAAAATTTCAAACTTCTTTATGTTTTTATATAGCCTACAATGTGTAGAACACGAGAGTATTTTTTTATTTTCACTCAGTGTTTATCAAAATACTAGAAAATTTCAAATCAAAATTGCATCTTGAGGTACCAATTATGGCTATAGTGTTCCTAGCAATTCGCCATAGCTGTACCAATTGTGGCTGTATTCTAAAACTCGTGGATATTTACACCAAAAATTACTTTGTGACATTGTTTTAACTGAAATCAAGTAATAATAAGTTCACTGCACCAATATAAGTATTTAATCACCATTAAAAATGTAAAATTAACATTTTAGAATATCCGTTTTTTATCACTGGTTGTATTGATATCCACGCTCAATTAATCGCACAATTGATGAGGCTAATCCTAAAAAAATTACTTTCGTACACCTTTCTAATGAGACCGTGCTTGGCCATACACCTAACAATCCTTCATATCACCTGGAAGCTATACCAAAGTCAGCTACCGTTTCAGCGCGATACGAAGAATAGCACAAATCAGGGTGGTCTATTTGAATTTGTTCAAATGAAGAATCGTAGCCATAGTTCAACTATCTTTTGGCAAAGATACTTCCGATCAAGACTAGCACTAACTATTGATCAGGGAAGAACAAGAGCGCATTTGGCAATAAGGCGATACGAGCGGCTTCAGATTTCACTTCTTCGTATGAAAGTCATTCAAGACTGCATTATTTTAGTGAAACTGAATCGATTACATTTCACTGACTATTGCACCGATTACTGATTCGAACACTTTACAAATAAATGATGCTTAAAACACATAAATGATATTAAACAACATAAATGATATTAACACTTTAGATTGCGTAAATAACAACGAGAAACCCGAGTTGTTCACTTGTAAACTACGCGCTACGACCAAAGCAACAATTGTCAACAAAGCATCCATAGCATACTGCGATATTTGGCTACACCGAAGGTTAGTTGTACCAATTATGGACGTACAGAAAAAAGGCATATTTTCGATGAAATGTTGATAGATTTTGATGTGTAGGCGTTAAATAAATAATATTTTGCACCAAAATGATGACTTTGAGATAAAAATATGGTTAGGTCGCTAATATCCTACAGTGCTGCTCTTATCAAAATGGTAAGAGATACAAAAATCTTGGCAACACATTTTAAAAGGGTAATATTTAACAAACGGAAGTGGCCAACATGAAACTAATGAAACACAAATGTGTTAAAATGTTCATAATTGAAATGAAAAATCCTTCCGTGGTTTTAGAATGCAAATAGGCTGTTTTAGAGCGAAAATAGTGTTCGTTATAGCCATAATTGGTGCTATAGCCACAATTGATACACTTACCCTACTTTAAATTGGGGTACATCTTTACTTTCCTGTACTATAGTATACTATACTATACAATATACTTGTATATTTTGCAAAAATATAAGTTTTGTGATTTTAAAAATTTTATATCCTAATAATATTTTTAAATAATTTGTTTTTCAAATTTTATCCTTAACGCATCATACCTGCTTCCTTATTAGCTGTCCTTTCGGAACTGTTCATGCTGGTTGGAATCTGGTATTCGTCTGTATTATCGATTTTCAAAGATACGGTGGCCGAATCTGCACCTTCCCCCAGCGTATTATCTTCATCTTCTGTTTCCTCGAGACGCTGAATGTTGTATTGAATGATGTTTTCCTCTTCGTTTATCACCTCCACTTCCTCCGGATCTGGTTCAGGGTACTGTATGACCCAATCCTTTTGCAACGAGATATCTATCCCATGATCTTTTACAATGTGTTCTTTTGCCATGTGACGATAACGAAAGCGCTTGTTGCAAACGGAACACTTGTATGGGAAAGATTTTGTATGTGTTCTCATATGAACTTTGAGCTGAAAATTGCTGAAAAAGCGCATCTCGCACACACGGCACGGATAGTTCCTCTCTCCTGTGTGATAAAAGCTATGCTGCTTCAGTCGAGACCTAACGAGCAAAAATTGAAAATTAAAAAGTGATCAAAATTAAACACATGTATACACATGTTCGATATTGTTAGTCTTTACCTGGTTGTAAATTTTTTCCCACAAACGTCACATTGAAATCTCGGCTCAACATGGGTTTCTCTGATGTGTCCCAGTAAATCGCGCCGCGCTTTGTATACCTTTCCACATTCGGTACATGTGAACGATTCCGATCCATGGCGACAGCGAACGTGCAAACGGCAGGCATGCTTACAGTGAAACCGCGAAGAACATCCTTCTATGTGGCACGCATACGGGCGACGTCCCGAATGTCGATTGATGTGCCCCTCTAAGCGGTTGCGTTCAATCATTTTACCGCATATGTTGCATTCAGTCAGCAGCGACTTGTAAAGTTCTCTACCCGAGATTTACTACTTCGCCTGCGTCGCCGTGTGTCTTGAACATTATAACCAGTATTTTCATTGCCGGGAATGACGGATTCAATTGTTTCACTTGCTTCTAGCACTTCTATTTCAGTCGAATCGTACTGTTCCTGTGTCAGATGGTGTTCCGAATCTAAGCCATCCCCAGCGCTAAGCTCGTGTTGATTAAGGTACTCTGCTTCCACATGTTCCTCGGGATCTTCCATGTTTTGATCTTGAAGTACTTCCTCCAACTCTTCGGTGGCATAGATTTTCTGCTCCTCATAAAACGTGGCCGAATCATCAACATTTTCTGTATCATCTTGCGATTGGATGTCTGATTCTGTTTCCAATTTTTCAATAGGAAAAGATTCTTTTTCCGAATTGTTATCGTGTTCGGTTGCTTCGAAATCCTCCTTAACTGCTGGATCGTCCAAACCGTTCATTGTCACTTCCTCAGGTGTGGTTACAACTAATGTAATAGCAGCGGGAGGCGGAGTATTTGAATTTGAAAAATTAAGTACAGGGGAAGGCGAATAGCTTTGGTTAGGAACTTCATCAGTTGAGGTTGTACGTTGACGAGGAACAGCAGTAGATTCTACTTCTGGGCGACAATGGCTTGTTGCAATGGCAGAAGAAGTGCTGGGAGATAGTAATCTATTCACTGAAGCATTAATGTTTCCAGATGCATTGTTCTGAGGGTCTGTTTTGCTTTCCGAGCTTGGTCGGGCTTTTGTTCGCTTTTCCTCCCGCATTCTGTCTTGTACTCGCCGGCCCGAAGGATAGATGTATCGTGGAGATTCATTGCGCCTCAAAATAACTTCAACCAATGGTTGACGGTCTATACGAAGAAAGTGGTTTGAGCGTTTTACAAACAGCTTCGTCTGCACTGACAGATAGAAATCGCGATATTTCTTGGCCTGGATAACTTTTTTTGTACATTTTCGACATATACCGAGGGGTAACGTTCTATCCTCAAGGTTGATCTAAAAATGCGAACAATTTCATTACCGGCTATGTAGAGGTAAACACGGTCCTCGCACAGTTTGTTTACCATTATACCGAAGCAGGATCCTATTTTCCGTACCATTTCCGAATCCAATGGTTTAAGATGTCTATAGCACATGCACATTCGGCATGCTTTTAAGTAGAGAGGTTCCATTTGGAAGTAAATTTTGAAAACACAACAAACACATGCAGGAAAGCCGTCTTTCGCAAACAGCTTCTATGTTTATTATTGTCATTGCTGACAAATTGAACAGATGTTTGAACTGTGTTCCCATTAAACATTCTGTTTATTCCCTCTACCCACGCAAAACAAATTCGAGTAGCCTGCGAGTTCGCATGAAGCTTCGCACTCGCGCCAACTTCATAGTTGTAATTAGTTGTAATTGTGTATGTAGGCCATGGAGGCTGGATACCATAATAATAAATAAATTAAAAAGCGTCAGTGACCTCGCGTGAAATCAGGTTGTGAGGGTAGGCCATTTTTTCGTTCCTAATTTAAGCAGTTCCCAAGTGCCACAAATCCACTAAAGGACCACTAAACGGCTTCTAAACGACTCAAGCACTCTACCTAAACGGAATATAGAAAGACTTCGTTTAGCAGACGGCAAACGACTCATGCATTCTAAAAATAGCAAAAAAGCTGGTGGCGCCATCTGTTTGTGGGATACCCAACCAGTTGAGCTTCCTCACTTGGAGGAGAGCTTTCTCATTTCCTCTGTACTGTTGTATGGTTTCGTATTGAAGTTATGCATCGCTAGAACTAGAACGGCGATACGATTGTTTTAATACTAAAATCCAATGGAAACCACCAGCCCTGAGGCAAGTGAGATTTGAGTAATGGTCGTCGGTGTTGATACCCACCCCAAGTGCCACAAATCCACTAAACGACCACTCAACGGCTTCTAAACGACTCAAGTTCTCTACCTAAACGGAATATAGAAAGACTTCGTTTAGCAGACGGCAAACGACTCATTCATTCTAAAAATAGCAAAAAAGCTGGTGGCGCTCTCTGTTGGTGGGATATCCCACCAGTTGAGCTTCATCGCTTGGAGGAGAGCTTTCTCATTTCCTCTGTACTGTTGTATGGTTCGCATTGAAGTTATGCATCGCTAGAACTAGAACGGCGATACAATAGTTTAATTACTAAACTCCAATGGAAACCACCAGTACTGAAGCAAGTGGGAATTGAGTATGGTCGTTGGTGTTGATACCCACGTATCTGACCACACGACCATTCACATAGATTTTTACTCAGAAAGTTATAAGGCTATATAGGTCATGATAAGATGAAACTTGTCGAAGCACATTGCAAGAACAGGATAGCAATATAATGATGAGTTGTAATACGCCATCTATTGATCAACCAATGAAGCTGTGGAGCTTTCATTTTTTTTATGGATATTCAATTTTCCAGTCGTTTAAGCTTAATCTGTGGCGCTTGGGACGTATCTGACCACACGATCATTCATATAGATTTTTGCTCGGAAAGTTAGAAGGCTATATAGGTCATGATAAGATGAAACTTGTCGAAACACATTGCAAGAAAAGGATAGCAATATAATAATCAGTTTTAATACGCCATCTATTGATTAAACCAATGAAGCTGTGGAGCTTTCATTTTTTTTCTATGAATATCAATTTTCCAGTCGTTTAAGCTTAATCTGTGGCGCTTGGGTTATAATTATAGCACCTCGCGAAAAGTTAGAGCAGCGTTACGTGTAGCTAACTTTAGACCTAAATTTTTATTTTTCTTTTTGAAAAATCCACAAAACTACAAAAAGTGATAATTATGACAACTAACGGGGAATAAACGGTGAAATGATAATTTTAACAATATTCGAACAGAAGATACTTTTCGAAGCCTCGCAATATTTAGCGGGCCGCTACCAAACGATTCGAATCGCTTAATTACTCTTTAATTTCTCTTGTGATAGACAGAAAACTGCTTGATGGTAAATTAACAGAAAGCTGTCTGGCTGGGATACGCGCGAGATCTCAAAAAAACCCTTGCATTTGGAATACTTGCGAGCTAAAATACTGCTCGAATTTGTTTGTCGGGTTTAATTGCTACATGGGCACCACGAATGACAGCTCAAATAAATGTCAACTACGATGTCCAGCCTTGTGCTCAAACCCTATGTCCATTGCTGTCAATTTTGGGCGCGTAAAACCCATACAAAACAAAGAAAACGTTAGAATTCGACATAATGTTTACGCTTTAAAAGTTTTGCTCGTACCTTAATTTCGTTGTGTATTCTCGATGAGACGCGTAAACCTTTTAAAAAGTGTAATGCTGCTGAAATACAACATAGAGGACGCTCAAAAGATGCAGAGGGTAGGTGTATACGATCGAGTGGATAAAATCGGGGAAGGTACCTATGGTGTGGTGTACAAGGCGAAAGACATTCGGACCCAAAACTATGTAGCACTCAAACGAATTCGGCTTGATAAGTGAGTTGCCACGATCGCATAAACACGCACGCCAGCCTAATTTCAAACCTTTGCTATTCCAGCGAAACGGAAGGTATACCGTCAACGGCAATGCGTGAAATTTCATTGCTGAAAGATCTGAAGCCATCATTCAATAGTGGAGCTCTTCGACGTAGTCATAATAGATGCGAGCATTTACATGGTATTTGAATATTTGGACATGGATCTTAAGAAAATGCTAGATCGTCACAAAAGTAGTTTCACGCCGATGCTTGTAAAGAGTTACATGCACCAAATGCTGGATGCCATCGCGTACTGTCATTTGAACCGTATTCTCCACCGGGATCTCAAACCTCAAAATCTGCTAATCGACCGGAGGGACACATCAAACTGGCTGATTTTGGACTGGCACGAGCGGTAAACTTTCCTATTAGAGTGTATACACACGAGGTGGTTACGCTTTGGTACCGTGCGCCAGAGATACTGCTGGGAACCAAATTTTACTGCGTTGGCGTTGACACCTGGAGTTTGGGATGTATCTTTGCCGAGATGATTCTTAAACGGCCGCTCTTCCCGGGAGACAGCGAGATTGATCAACTATTTAAGATATTTCGACAAATGGGTACGCCTGACGAAACGAAATGGCCCGGCGTTTCGCATTTATCGGATTACAAAGAATCCTTCCCTTACTGGGAACCGCAACCACTGCCAAATGAGATGCAGCACGACCTCGATGCACATACTTTATTTTGTGAACTTATGCATTACGATCCAACAAAACGACTTTCCCCAAAAAGCGCAATGAGCCACTCTTATTTCGATAATGTAAGCCTGGTACCACCAGAGCTTTAGTCCTAATGCAATCGAAACTGATTGATCAATTAAATTTGCGCATTAAAACCTTCGACGATGATCTCGCAATTCCGCCTCAAACTCTGCCCCGACAGCTTTAGCATGGAATAGTTGCAAAAGACATAAAAAAACCGTTTAAGACCATTCAACACACAGGAGGTTGATGGACGTGTTCAGAGATGAAACAGCTGAGCATAACTTACATGTGGCGTAAAAAATGTTTTACTCAGATTGCAATTCCACGGGCAAACCCTTCGTACAGTACGTATTGGAATAGTCATAGATTGTATGTGGCCACTCTGCAAACCGATTGTGACAAATTGTTAACTTTTTGCGCAATAAACTCTTAAAAATGGTGAGTGAAGTTAACGTAATCTATCAACATTTTCAAGACCGTATACGCAAGAAAGAAAAAGGGAAGAAAAGTACGAACGATTGTCTTCTGTGAATGGACCATTTTATAATATGTTTGATTGTTTACTTGAATGTTTCCTTTTACGTTGCCGTGTGATATGTGGCCGAATAAGTGTTACGACACAACGTAAATTAGATAAGGTACAATAAATAAACTTAATTTATTTCCGCCTTGTTACTGACACCACACCACATTCGTTGCTAGCTGTATCCCGACTGCCGCTCGCATCCCGATCGTGTAACGTGTAACAATCGGGATCGCGGATCGGGACGAATCTCTCGCTAGGACACTCGTGCCCATCAACCGACGAGAGAAAACATCTCGCAGAGAGGGCGCGTGAGTACCCTGCACGTACGCACCCAACATCTCCCCTCTTTTAAAAACGCCTGTACGGATCGAACCTACTGGGCGGTCTTCTATGCCTAGAAGAGCGACGTGGTTCTCGGGTTGGAGCTTGTACCGGAATTGGGGAATTCGTTGAATGCAGCGTTCCGCGTTTGAGGCCGTACGCGGATCGATGACTGCTGACGTTTGTGGGTGTGATGCAGACGATACGCTCGTGTGTGTAGATGTAGTATGCTGTAGCGATGCTGATGATGGTTCGGCTGTTGATGTCGTCGGTTGCGGAGTAAGGTGGTAGGAATCCAAAAGAATATCTAGCGGTAAACCGTCATACTCCGATGATTCACGATGACGATGATGATGACGTTCACGGCGCTCGCGCAGCTGGTTCACGTGGCTTCTTATGGTCTTTCTATCGCCTGTACTGACGTTGTACATTACGTTTCCAATGCGGCTAACAATGGTCCCAGCTGTCCAACTCCAACCGTTGCGAGAGTAACACTTAACATATACCAGGTCGGACGGGCGAAATTCCCTGCGTTTAGCTGCTACTGGACTGTCTGTTAACCCTCCTGCGAGTGGTGGACGTAATAGGTCTAAGGTTGTACGCATTGGTCTGCCAAACATTATCTCCGCTGGTGATTTTAGCCCTTCTAACACGGAGCTCGGAGTACTTCGGTAGGACAGTAGGAATGCATCCAGCGCCTCTTGCATCGTTCTCCCATCGGCTGATATTTTCTTAACGGTCCGCTTGAAAGTATCAACGAACCTTTCAGCCTGCCCGTTAGACTGCGGATGATAGGGTGCCGTCGTTATGTGCTCGATGCCGTTCTGGAAGCAAAAAAACTTAAAATCTTCGCTCGTAAACTGCGTACCGTTATCAGATACTAGAGTGGTTGGAACACCGAACCGGGCGAATATTCCGCGTAAGATGCCGATGGTTGCTGCGGATGTAGTGCTGCTCGTTCGAAATACTTCAGGCCATTTCGTGAACGAATCTACTACGATGAGGTAGAAATCTCCATCTAGTGGACCAGCATAGTCCACATGAATGCGCTGCCATGGACCTGCAGCTTTTGGCCAAGGAACGGGGCTTGAGTGAGGGGGTGATCGTGCAACTGCTTGGCACGCGTTACATGTTTTGACCCATTCCGTGATGTCAGCGTCCAAGGATGGCCAATAAAGGTAGCTTCTGGCCAATGCTTTCATCCGTTGCATGCCAGGATGACCGTGGTGTATTTGTTGCAGACATTGCTGTTGTAAAACTCGAGGAATCACCACCCTCTCCCCGAACAAAATACAACCATCAACGGTTGATAAAGCATCCTTACGTGCGAAGAAACGAGACAATCCCCTGTGTAGGTTGCATTACTGGGCCATCCTTCACGTATGTAATGCACGAGCTTTTGCAGTAGGGGGTCTTTCCGTGTTCTCTGATAAGGTCTGCAAAATGAAGTGGAGTGTTATGAAGCGCACTTACCACCATTGCTTTGATGTCTATTTCTATGCATGCGATCACGGTGTCTTCTTCAGGTTTGGCTTGTGTGTTGATCAGGCGCGAAAGCAAGTCAGCGTTTCCGAAGTCATCGGTGCGTACATACTCTATGCTGAAATCATACGCTAGAAGAGTGCGAAACGCTGCAAACGGTTTGCGGTGACGGTCGGGATACCCTTCTTCGAGCCGAAAATATGAAGAAGAGGTCGATGGTCCGTTTGAAGAACAAAACGCCTGCCGAAGATCATTTTATGAAACTTTTTTACAGCGAAGATGATAGCCAAGCCTTCGCGATCGATTTGGCTGTAATGACGCTCTGCTTCACTGAGGGCGCGGGAAGCATGTTGAATTACGCGCATTGCACCTCCAGGATACACGTGGCTAATCGTTGCGCCAAGGCCGATGGACGAAGCGTCTGCAGAAACGATTATCTTCTGCCGTGGATCATAGTGCGTTAGAAGTAGGTCGGACGATAGGAGAGACTTGAACGTTGCGAACGACTTTTTGCATTCTGGCGTCCAGCAGAATGAATTATTTGCCTTAAGCAAATTGTCTAACGGATATCGCAGCTTCCTCATATTCGGGATGAACTTCCCGTAATAATTAATTGCTCCCAGAAATGATCTCACACCGGATATGTCTATCGGTTCAGGGAGCTTCTTTATAAGCTCGATTTTTGACGGATTTTCTGCTGTTTAAAAGCACATTTATCGGCTCGTATCGTAAATCCATATTCTTGAAGCCTGTGTAATACTTCTGCCAAATTTGTGTCATGCTCGTGTTCGCTACTTCCTCCTACGATGATATCGTCAAGATATCCTGATACACCCTTAAGCCCTGCGAGCATTGTATCCATAAGTTGCTGGAAGGCAGCAGGAGCAACTTTGATGCCGGGTGGTAGGCGGTTGTAGTGGTACAAGCCTCTATGCGTATTTATGGTAAGTAGCGGTCTGTATTGAGGATCGATTTCGACTTGGAGAAAGGCGTCCGTTAAGTCGATTTTGCTGAACATGGTGCAGTTGGACAGCCTTGAAAATATGTCCTCTGGGAGTGGTAACGGGTAATCATGTGGTCTTAGCGCTTCGTTCAACCCAGTGGAATAATCGCCACATAGCCGAATTTTCCCGTTTGCCTTCTTAACCACTACCACCGGTGCTGCCCATTCAGAAAACTTTACAGGTGTTATTATGCCCAACTTTTCTAGCCTATCAAGCTCTAGATTTACAGGCTCTTGCATAGCGTATGCAACGGGTCTTTTTGGACGAAAGACTGGACGGCAGTTGTCTTTCAGCGTCAAGGTAACCCCTGCCTTTATATAGGCCTATTCCTTGAAAGACTGTTGGGAACCGTTCTTGCCATTGCTTCGGCGTGGTAGACGTACCTGTAACGTGGCAGCAAAAACTGTCCATCGGAACCGACCATAGAGCAAACGCGTCGATAACATCAGCACCTAAAAGTAACAAACGCGATTTAGAGACGCGAATCACGGTTTGCTTTGCCTGTCCATTCACTTCGACAGTGCACGGAAACTCTCCTTCCAAGGATAGGTTAGCACCTGAGGCGGTTCTAGCGATTACGGATGGTGCTGCTAACTGGGGACTGCCAATGAGCTTCCACGTTGTGTGATCTATCACAGTAATGTCGGAAGCCGTGTCCAACTGCATACGAACCGGTGTACCATTCATCGTAAGCGACACGAATCTGCGCCGTTGCTGTACACTCTGGACGTTCACTGTCACCATCCTTAATTGTGTTTTACGCTGCTTCCAGGGGCGTTTGCCGGGCTTACGGGATCTTATGGTGTTGCAATAACCTTCTTTGTGGCCCGTCCGGGAACAAGTTGTGCATCGGTGTTGCTTGTACGGGCAATCGCGGCTCCAATGCAACCCTCCGCACGACCAACACGGGGTAGTAGGATTGTCGCGCTTGGGTTGAAACTGACGTGGTGCGCGATGCATTTTTGTGTTTACTGCTAGAACACGCTCTGGTACCGGTGCCTTGATCATTGCGCTATCCTTTTTCAGGTTGATTAACCGATGGCACTCTGAAGAAAGCTGTTGCAAGGTCACGCAGGCCTTGTCCTCAATGCGGGCTAGCAGTCGCGTCCTGATGTCTGCGTCGATCTCGTCTTTCAACCCGCACACGTACAGCAAACACTTGAACTCTTCCTCGTTCAACTTCTTCAGCTCGAACTCGACACACGCCTTGTTAATTCGACACGCATAGCTGAGATGATCCTCGGTCCGCGTCTTCATGATCTGCAAGCATTTGAACCGCTTGCTCAGCAGCGATTCTTGGGTGTCGAACAGGCATGTAAGTTTTTCCACAGTCTGCTCGAGTGAAAAATCCGGCGGGCGGCTCGGCATGATGAAGCTTAAGTAGCGATCGTGCTCGGATGGTCCCAGTTTGCGCAGCAACAATCGCACTTTGGCTGCGTCGTCGATCCTTGCCGCGTCCTTCTGGAACAGGTCGAGATAGCATGAAAACCAGCTTTTGAAGGTTATACCAGTCTCCTTGTTGTATTGAAACTCTGAAATGTGGTGAGACAGAGTATCAATTATTTGTTCAGGCTGCAACGTGGTGGGTGGGGCGCATTGGCTCGGCATGCGCGCGTGAAGAAAATCATTAAGCAGCTGCTGCTGTTGTGCCATTTGCTGTTGAAGCAAATTCATCATTTGCAGCATCGTTGCACTATCCGCACTGCTAATGATGGCTGGTGACGCATTGATTAGCGATGGCGTCGACGTAGGCTGCGATGGCGTCGACGTAGGCTGCGATGGCGGCTGGATTATCATCGGCGGTACTGCTGATGCTCCTTCTCGATGCGCGAAATTTGGCATAGACACGCCTGGTACGCTGGCACGATTTTGCGATAATCGGCGCGGGTCAACGTCCGCAAAAATATCCATCTGGTTTGCGTCGGCTTGCTCCATCCTACGACGCTTGCGACACGGTGGTCCTATGTTTGATACACTTGCACACGTTAAACTGAACACACGTTAAAGTAAATTGTTCTCGTCGCCACTTTTACGTTGCCGTGTGATATGTGGCCGAATAAGTGTTACGACACAACGTAAATTAGATAAGGTACAATAAATAAACTTAATTTATTTCCGCCTTGTTACTGACACCACACCACATTCGTTGCTAGCTGTATCCCGACTGCCGCTCGCATCCCGATCGTGTAACGTGTAACAATCGGGATCGCGGATCGGGACGAATCTCTCGCTAGGACACTCGTGCCCATCAACCGACGAGAGAAAACATCTCGCAGAGAGGGCGCGTGAGTACCCTGCACGTACGCACCCAACATTTCCCATTAGCAGTTTACAACATAAATTTAATTTAATTTATTTGGTTATATAGGGTAACTGTACCAGTTTTCGGCAGTGTAATTAAAAACGTGTAATCATGCAAAAATGCGTCGAAAATTGTCTTAAAACATATTTTTGAAGTAGAGATATGCTCATTTGTACGAAGTTTCTTTCATATACAAAGTTTCACATCATTTCCTTGCATATTTTTCAAAATATCAAACAAAATGTGCAGAGTTCACAATTTTTCGGCAGATTTGTTATCAGTCAATTGTTCGGCAGGTTTCGTTATTAAGAGAATTAGAACAATAAACCAATGAAATTGTGAAGTATGAAAGATTCTATGGTTGCAGCATTTATTCTAGTTCGTTTGGATTTTTAAAATCACGGAAAACAAGTAATTATTCATGTTAATACGACATTTCTAATACGCCATAATACATAATACGACGTTTCTTATATCAAATATGACCATTTCACTATAAATCATCAAATAACATGAGAGAAAAATAATAAGTTTGAGCCTGTCGGAGCCGAACTCTGTAGCCATCGTAATGTCTCTTTTCTTCAATGCCTACTATGTTTGTAACTCATATCAAAGAAACTATAAAAACTACCAGCAAAGTGACCAGAATGGGCAACATTAATAATTTTAGTGCTTTTTAACATCAATTTTAGGAAAGTGAGAATGTAAAACTGTTTCAAACATTTTTGTCTAACTATTTGCATTTATTTGCGTTGACGAAAATAGGAAACAAAAACTGCCGATAATAGGACCAGAAACAGTGTTTGCATTTTAAAGAATATCTCTAAAAAATACATTTAAATCGGCAAATAAAAAATATCACAACATAATACGATTGTTTATCGTTCAAAATAACGTTACTTTTATGAAAAATAATAAAAATTGTACAGTGAACCCTCTCTTATTTGACACCTCTCCAATTTGAAAAACCTCTCTTATTTGAACATTTGCACAGTCCCTTGATTTCCAGTACATTTTTGTTCCTCTAATTTGGAAAACCTCTGAAATCTGTGTCCCTCTTACAAGATCTATTAAGGAGAACAGGTCGAAGCAAAGCCCGTTGCTAGATTGCCATTTTCATCTCGCTTTTGACAGTTTCATGAAAAGGTGTTGACATAAAAACGGCTAATAATTAACGTGGAAAAGTGAACGAATTTAATATCAGAAAAATTATATTGGTTAAATTTCTTGCGGTCAAACACTTCTGGAGAATAAAGGAATTGTAATTGCAGTCTTCTCTGTATACAGATAGCCTCGTTGCTTGCCATTCGGTGGCCACGAATCACTACCGTTTGCAACAGTCCTGCTGGAAGAACGAAAAATGAAACAGGCATAAAATAGCACTTTATATGTTCCAACTGGGTAACAGAAGTCCTATTTACTATCATTTAAACACTGAGAGTAAAATGAACATCGGATCGGCACACACTGGTACAATATGCATACCGTCTTCTGCTTCTAACCCGCCGACGAATCATAAAAGAGATCCTTGGATTGTATCAGCCATTGTATTGTATTGTATTGTATTGTTTATTGTATTAAGTGATTGGCCAAACAAGCGGCCTTATCACTGAATTAAAACTAAAACTTAAATAACTAACGCAGTGTACAATGACAAAACGGATCAACAAAATCTAGTAGGTAGGTGCCAGTCAAATGAAATGTAACGCTGATTAAACTTACGGGCCATCGCAGTCATTGGGTCGTTCTCGCTGTATGCACGTCTTGTAAGGTCAGTTCTTATTAGTCTGTAGTTACGGAACACTCTAGGAGGGACATTTATGTTGACTCTAGCCAGTAGTTCTGGCGAATCTATCTCACCGACAATAAGTTTGGACAAAAACGTACATTGGGCATTATCACGTCTCCTAGCAAGTGTGTCCAGACCAAACAACAAACAACGAGTATGATACGATGGACGAGGGGTTACATTACGCCACGGAGTGAAGTGTAGGACAATACGAGTAACTCTCTTTTGGACAGCTTCTATTCTATTGGACCAAACACTAGAGAACGGACACCAAACTGTAGAACTAAACTCGAGGATGGAACGAACATAGGACTTATACAGAGTTAACAGGCAGTGTGGGTCATTGAGATCTCTCGAATGTCGACGAATAAATCCTAGCATTTTGTTAGCTTTGTCTAAAATATCACAGTAATGTTGTCGGAAATCTAGTTTGCGATCCAGGGTGACTCCTAAATCCCTGACCGTATTGCACCGCGGTAGTTGTGTCCTTGATATGCTATAGATATACCTTATCCGACTAGCTATTCTAAAGAAAGACATTGACGTACACTTATCAACAGAAATTAGCAGGTCGTTGTTGATACACCAGTCAGAGAAAACATCAATCGATCTTTGCAGAGAAAGAGAGTCGGAAGTGTTCCGTACGATACGAAACAGCCTAACATCATCCGCATAAAGCAGACAATCTGCTTCCGTAATGGCCAGTGAGACGTCGTTAATAAAAAGCGAGAACAGCAGTGGTCCCAAGTTGCTGCCCTGAGGGACGCCAGATGAACTCTCGAAAACGTTAGAGGAGACACCATCGATTTGTACGTAGTAGCTACCTTCAGAGATATAGGACCTGAACCAATTCGCCAGCGGAGTAGAGAGAAGACCGATCCGGGCGAGCTTAGCCAACAGCAAGCGATGGTTCACACGATCAAACGCAGCCTTAAGATCAGTGTATACTGCATCCATCTGAGCTCCGGAAGTAAAGGCTGCATGGCAGTTGGAGACGAATTCCACCAGGTTTGTGGTAACACTGCGTCGAGGAAAGAAACCATGCTGGCGTGTAGAAATATAAGAACGACAGTGATACATTAGCGAGTTTTGTATGACGATCTCAAACACCTTGGCACAAGAAGGCAAGGTGGTTATACCGCGGTAGTTCTCAGCAGAGTTTTTATCCCCTTTTTGTACACCGGAAACATCACAGAGGATTTCCAGGCCGTGGGTACAGTACTTTGTGCAAAAGAGAGTTGGTAGATTTGTGACAGAGGCTCTGCTAAAAATTCGCGGCATTTGGCAAGGATTGCCGTAGGAATACCATCGGGTCCAGGGTTGTATGAGGTTTTGACCTGCTGCAGAGCACGTAGTACAGTATCTACCGAGATAATAATATCGCGTACGTCAATGTCAACAACATCACGGGGCACATTATTTAAAGCTGCTTCTAATGATAAGCTTGCATCATCCGTAGTAAAGCAGTCCTTGAAACGATCAGCAAATAAGTTGCACATGCCTTCCTTACTGCTTGTGGAGACGTTGTTATTGTTGAAGTTTACAATTGATTTAAGTATGCTATGAGATACTGGTGTACAATTGATCATAGTACTCTATGAAATAGTGTTAACAGAATGTAGTTAATAAAATGTTCTTTCCTCTTTCAACCATCAACCAGTAAAGGTGTTTTAGCTCTGTTAATAGGTTATGGGCCCAGTATAACCCAGTATAACCCAGTATAACCCAGGATAACCCAATTCAAGCCTAGAAGATTCTTTAAGCCATTCGAATAAATCCTCACGATGGGAGACGAAGAGAAGTTCCTCAAGATCAAGCCTTTCGATGGAACGGGTTTCAATAATTGGAAGTTCAGGATATTGGCGTTCCTGGAACAGTTGGAAATCGCGCACTGTGTCGAGAAGGAAGCGGAGGAGGAAGACTTCTGGGAAATCGTGCATGAGGATACAGCGGCTGTAAAGAAGGAGAAGGAGGAGCAGAAGGCGTTCCGAAAGAAACAGGACAACAAGTGTCGTTCGGTCCTGATCGGAGCTGTCGCCGATAGTCACCTGGAATACATAAAGGACAAGAGGAGTCCGAAGGAAATTTGGGATGGACTGAATGAAGTTTTCGAACGGAAGAGCTTGACCAATCGGTTCATGCTTAAGCGAAAACTTCTGGAGATGAAGCATGACGAATCTTCAAGTCTGGAATCTCACTTCCTTTGTTTCGATAAACTGATTCGAGAGCTCAAGTCGACCGGTGCGAAAATGGACGAGGAGGACATTGTGTGTCACCTAATGCTGACCATGCCGGTTTCATACGAGTCTGTGAACACAGCAATGGAAGCAGTATCAGAGAAACTGACCCTGGAATTTGTGAAAAGCAAGTATTTGGATGTCGAATCGAAACGGAGAGGAAGAAGTTCGAGCATTCAAAATTCAGAAGAAGTTGCTTTTGCTGGAAAGACCAGAGGAAAATTTCGTCTGAAGTGCTTCAACTGTGGTGGATTCGGGCACAAGAGAGCTGACTGTCCGAAAAACGAACATCGTGAAGAGCATGCAGAAAATTTAAAAAAGAAAACCTATGAAGGCCAATGCTGCTACGACATCTGTATCGTTTGTGACAGGATCAGAGTCGACGTTGAATGAAAAATTGCAACGGTGGTATCTGGATAGTGGAGCTTCAGATCATATGGTGAATCGAAAAGAACTATTCAAAAACCTGGAAATGCTAGATGAGCCCGTCTGCATAGCAACTGCGAAGAAAGGCGTCAACCTGGTTGCTAAACAACGCGGAGAGATCAACGTTTACTCGTTTGTTGATGGTAAGAAAATTGAAATCCGCATGGAAAACGTTCTTTTTGTTCCAGAGCTGACGCTGAATTTGATGTCTTTACGTCGGCTGGAAAATTCGGAAAAGAAGGTGGTTTTCCATAAAGGTAAAGTAACCGTTGAAGATGCTGATCAAGGTGTCGTTGCTACCGGTAAGCAGGTTGGTGTGCTGTACGCGATGGACTTTCATTACCTAGCAACACCAAATGCTGCTATGGTAACGGGAAAGGTTTCCATGGAGTTGCAGCTGTGGCATCAACGTTTCGGACACATTGGGAATAGAAATCTGATGAAGCTAATCGACAAGAAAATGGTAGATGGATTGGATCTAGAAGGTAGCGAAAATTATGAAAGCTCGAAATCAGTGATATGTGAACCATGCTTGGCTGGAAAACAAACTCGAGAACCATTTGTAAGTCGCGAAGGAAAGCGGACTACACGTCCGTTAGAGTTAGTGCATAGCGACGTCTGTGGTCCCATCTCACCTTCGACGTGGGACGGTATGCGGTACTTCATCACTTTCACGGACGACTTCAGTCATCAGACAGTTGTTTATCTGATGAAGTCGAAGGATGAAGCTGTCGATTATTTGGAGACGTACGAAGCTATGGCTACTGCACATTTCCAAACCAAGATGTGTCGTTTTCGCTGTGATAATGGAGGCGAGTATAACTGCAAGAAAATGAAATCTTTCTGTCGGCAACGTGGCATCAGGCTCGAGATGACGGTTCCGTATACACCGGAGCAAAATGGATTGAGTGAACGGATGAATAGAACCATTGTCGAAAAAGTACGTGCGATGTTGGCTGGAAGTAACGTATCGGAAAATTTGTGGGGTGAAGCAGTATATGCGGCAGTATACCTAATCAACCGCAGCCCGACTGTTGCCCTGGATGGAAATCGCACACATTTTGAAGTCTGGAATGCAAGGAAGCCAAATGTAAGTAACCTTCGCATTTTTGGTTCAGAATGTTTCGTTCATATCCCCAAGCAAAAACGCAAGAAGCTGGATGTGAAATCCGAGAAGGTGATTTTTGTTGGCTACGCTCCAAATGGGTATCGCGTTTGGAACGGAAAGAAGGTGTTTGTTGCAAGAGATATAGTTTTCAACGAATGCATAAACAGAGACGTTTCATCTGATAACATGAAAATTGAAAAAGATGAACAAGTTGTACTTTATGAACGAGTCCAACCACCAGAATTAGTTCAGGCAGTGAACTGTAACAACGGTGTACAATCAGAACACAACGATGTATTATCAGAACACAACGATGTATTATCAGAAAACAACGATGATGTGGAAGCTACTTCGGATGAAGATCTGGATAGTACGTTGGTTGACGAAACTGCTGAAGGTATTTGCAAAGAAAACGGTGTACGTCGAAGTGCTAGAAATCGTGTACCTCCTGACTGGCACAAGGACTACAATATTTCAGCGTTTGCGTTGAGTGCTGAAGAGTATGTAGACAGCATTCCAAGTGATATAGACGAATTGAAAAAGCGAGATGATTGGTCACTTTGGGAGAAAGCAATCGAGGCCGAATTGGAATCGCTGAAGAAGAATCAAACGTGGACCCTACAGAACTACCTGCTGGTCGACGCCCTGTCGGCAATAAATGGGTGTTCACTATCAAGCGTGATGGTGAAGGAAAAATTGACCGGTACAAAGCTCGACTTGTTGCGAAGGGGTTTACGCAGATGAAAGGATTTGATTATTCGGAAACATATTCTCCTGTGGCGAAGATGACGACCTTGAGAATATTGTTGGCCCTGGCAAATCAGCGAAATCTACATGTTCATCAAATGGATGTGAAGACTGCGTTCCTGAATGGCGGCCTGACCGAAGAAATTTATATGAGGCAACCGTCTGGCTTTGAGGCGGGAGATGGACCGGTCTGCAAACTGAACAAAGCCATTTATGGATTGAAACAAGCGTCTCGGAGCTGGAATTTGCGATTCCATACGTTTATCACTACCATTAGTTTTGAACGAAGTGGACATGATCAGTGTCTTTACTACTGGTCAAAAGGAGAGGTAATCATTTATCTAGTTATATATGTAGATGACATCCTGATTGTTGGAAACTCGATAACGGCGATAAAATGTTTGAAGGAAAAGCTATCCAAAGAATTTGAAATGAAGGACCTAGCTGAAGTGCGGTGTTTTTTGGGATTAAACATCAATCGAAATAGAACAACTGGAGTTATGACGATCGACCAGCAGCAATACGTGAAGAAAATCTTACAACGATTTGGGATGGCCGATTGTAAACCTTCTGGAATTCCCATGGATCCACATTTAAAGCTGCTTAAGTGTGAAGATCCAACATATTTCACGAAGAAGCCGTATAAGGAATTGATTGGATGCTTAATGTATCTAATGGTTACATCGAGACCAGATATCTGCGCAGCGGTATGTTATTTTGCTAGTTTTCAGTGTTGTGCCACTGAAGAACATTGGACACATCTGAAGCGCATTTTGAGGTATCTTCAAGCTACCGTCGATTACAGTTTGGTGTTTCGGAAGTCAACAGATCAGGAAATACTTTCTGTATATGCTGATGCAGATTGGGGAAATGATCCAAATGACCGGCGATCTGTTCAGGATACGTGTTGAAACTGCAAGATGCAACGATTTCGTGGGCTACAAGAAAACAAACCTCTGTAGCACTATCGACTACTGAGGCAGAATTGATGGCTCTTTGTCAAGCTAGCTGTGAAGCTGTATGGGTGGTAAACCTTTTGAAAACGCTCAATGTTACTGTTCCTTTACCAGTGACTATGTATGAAGATAACCAACCATGCATTGCTATATGTGAAGAGCCAAGGAAACATAGAAGAATGAAACATATTGATATACAATATTTCTTCCTCAGAGACCTTATTCAACAGAAACAGATCAAACTTCAATATCAGCCAACTGAAGAACAAATAGCTGACATGATGACGAAAGGTCTTCCTGCACCAAGATTTGGCAAACTACGAACGATGCTAGGATTGATCAATTGAGGCGGGATGTTGAAGTTTACAATTGATTTAAGTATGCTATGAGATACTGGTGTACAATTGATCATAGTACTCTATGAAATAGTGTTAACAGAATGTAGTTAATAAAATGTTCTTTCCTCTTTCAACCATCAACCAGTAAAGGTGTTTTAGCTCTGTTAATAGTTATATGTGAGAACATCGGGGAACGAGCTGTTACCGCGTTTTGGTTCAACATACCTCCAGAAAGGTGTTGGGTGTCTGATGAGCGAGAATTTCACTCGAATGAGATAACGAGTATGAAGTTGTCTGTTATAGCTTCTATATACATTATGGGCAGCAATGAACCTTAATTTGGAGTGTTGTGTACCATTTGTACTGTAAAAGCGAAAGCATGACGCTTTGTTTTGCTTTAGACGGCGTAAACGTGCATCAGACCATGGTGGACTGCGACGCGGTGGCATTACAGGACAGCAATCAGATATAAGCGCCAGTAGTGTTGTGTTAGTCATGTAATATTCTAGTTGGATTTAATTCTTGTAATATTATAACAGGAAATGAGTGCAAAATGTTGAACAAAACTCTTATTCACTCCATAGCAACGTCCATCGCTGAACAAAAACAATGTTCAATTTAACTGTCAAAATTTTCCCATGGCTTTCTGTCAATTTACTCTAAACGCATCGACCTGTTCTCTTTCAAGGACCTTGCCCTCTTATTTGAGTATGGTGTTGCCATGGTTATTGAAAGATGTATACTCAAATTAGCGATTCTGTTCGCAGTTTCCTATAGCAACAGTTAAGGCTGCATACTAAATGTTCTGTCTCTTTCTTGTTTGAATGGACCTTTCATTCACTTTAAACCTCTGTAATTTGCAAACCCCTTTTATTCGACAGTCCCATTGCCTCTCAAATAAGAGAGGGTTCACTGTACAGTAGAACGTCGATTATCCGGGGGCGGGTTAACCGGCGGGCGGCTTAACCGTGCGCATAAATGTGACAGCTGTTCAAACGTACGGCGAACATTTGCAGCCATAGTCAAGTGGGCAACCAGTTTGTTGTGCAGCTTTGTAGTGTCTAGTGGAATTTTCGAAATTCATTTTTGTTCATGAACAGCTGTTAAACCTATAGTTATTGATTAAAATAATATTCAACTAACGATTAATCGATTGATTCAAGGTGAATTAATCATAAAACTAGTGGATTTTATAATTTTTTATATGAATTTGACATTTCTTGGACCATTATCCGTGCAAATCGATTAACCGGCAATCGTCCGGTCTCGAGCTGCCGGATAATCGACGTTCTACTGTATGTATACAAGCAACGTTTTTGAGACTGCTGTACTAACCTGCCCAATACCGGTACAATTACCCTAATTGTCGGATCTCAGCAGGTGTACAAAAATAGCTGAACAAGTACAGTCAGAATTCAAAAGTTGAACGCTTTTTAGTTCGTATGCTTTTTAGTTGGCTCGATTTAGTTGGCTGATAGTTTAAAAATAAAATAAAAAAGTTTAAAAACACGTTAAAACGAGTGTCTTAAAAACTTGAGGTTAATTTCATCGCTCCTTTCATTCACATTTTGATTCTAATGGTAGATGTGACCCAACCCCACAAGTGGTACAGACAGACCTTGACCGACAAAAGTTGTTGAGGCCAAAAAGAACAAGAAGTAATGTAAGTAATGAGACAAACTCACGTTTTAAGGCACTTTTTTGGCGCATTTAAAACTTTTCTGATTATAAATTGTTTAATATTTCTTTAGATATTAGATATTGTATTTGATATTTCGTTATCACCAAAATCGTCGAATTTGAATTTCGACACCTGATATGGGAAAAATGGACACCATGAAGGGTAAGATGGACACCTGTCGAAAACGTTGGAAAGTGAAGAGGTTTATTGTATATCCTTTTGCTTTTCACATTCTGGTACGTACATAAACCAATTTTAGGCCAATTGTAATGACGGTTCATTCAGCCATGAATTTAGGAATCGTAAGTGCCGTTGCTGGCTGTTGTGGACGGAATCAACGTTGCGCGACATTGTGCTCTGGGCCGCTCGCTACGTGCGACGGCTTTCAGACGCTAAACTGTCACATCCATGTGCAGCTAAAGGGGGCAGCCATCGCGATCATGCCGAGGACCGAGGTCGGGACGACGACCTCGGGTGACCGTTCACGAACACTTCACTGCAGGCCATCAGCGTTACAGGTGCGAGAGCGAGCGTTAGGGACTAGCGGGCGTATCGGTTTTTTATGTAAGGTTTTAATGTGTTGTAAACCGTGATTTGTAATATAGTGTTTTAAGTATTTTATCCTGGTGTTTGGACTTATTTATTTATGCGTTCAAGAACATAAAGTGGCAACGAGAAATATTTTCCTCTTCAGTGTGTAGAACCTGCGTTGAAAAAGAAAAAAAAACTGCTCCTTCCCTAACTAAAAAAAAAAAAAAAAAAAAAACGCAGTGCAGTGAAATAGTTTTGTTATTCGAAAAAAAAACCTATTCAGTGAGTGTAAAAAAAAAAGTATATAAAAGGATAATCAGAACGTGTGTTATGGGACAGCTAAGCTCAGTAGCTTGATTGAAAAGTTCGTGTACAGTTCGGTTTTATTTTTTTCTGTCGAGGACATTTTTTTTTCTCTGCAAATAATTTATAAAATGAATACCAGTGGTGATGAAGAAAGGCGCTCGAGTGCGGGTTTTAATGTGCAACCAACGCACCAGCTACAAAATGGTTCTGGTGAACCATCAGTGCAGTATCCTCCATTACAAACGCCGCCATCGGTGTCGATGGATAGTTCGTCGATGATGCAGATCTTGCAATTAATGCAGCAGCAAATGGCACAGCAGCAGAAACATTTTGGCGCAGTTAATGCAGCAGCAAGGGTCAGGCCAAAGTTCATCCACATCACCGGAACAAATTTTGGATTCGTTGTGCAGCCACATTAAAGAATTTAGATACGATGC
Source organism: Anopheles merus (assembly GCF_017562075.2). Taxonomy (NCBI): domain Eukaryota; kingdom Metazoa; phylum Arthropoda; class Insecta; order Diptera; family Culicidae; genus Anopheles; species Anopheles merus. The sequence goes on from NW_024427860.1 coordinate 51,860, forward strand.
TGAGGCTGGAACGACATTTGCCGCATGGTACAACCGCTATGAGGACCTGTTCGAAAGAGATGCTGCCCGGTTGAGCGACGAAGCAAAAGTGCGCCTTCTCATGCGCAAGCTAGGAACTCTTGAACATGACCGGTATGTAAATTTCATCTTGCCAAAGTTCTCACGAGATTTTTCATTACCAGAGACGGTCGTCGCTAAGCTGACAGATTTGTTCGGAACTAAGGAGTCCCTGTTACATCGACGGTTCAAATGCTTAAATACGGTGAAGGGAAGACGGAAGATTATCTAGCGTACGCATGTCGCGTCAACCGTGGTGTAGTCAACTTTGAGCTAGGCAATTTGACGGAGGAGCAGCTCAAATGCCTTGTATTTGTTTGCGGGTTGAAAGATGATAAGGATGTGGAATTCGGCAAAGATGTTAGCGCGGATCGAGGAACGTCCTGAAACCACTCTGGAGCATATTACAACCGAATGTCAACGCATTATCAACTTAAGACACGACAGCGCAATGATCGAAAGAGAGACAACACCGAACAAGTCTATGCAGTGCAGCATAAGGAAACACGGTTCCAGCATTATCGTAGCAACCTGTCAGAGAGGCCATCCGATTCGAAACCCCCTAGCAGATCGTGTTGGCTATGTGGAGGACTACACTGGTCTCGAGACTGTACGTACCGTACTCACAAATGTACCGATTGTGGAAGAATAGGCCACAAAGAAGGGTTTTGCAGAACGTACAACAATATCGTCGGAACTATAACCAAACGAATTTCAATCGTCAGCAAGCAAATACTAGAACGGTCTCAGTCAATGTGCACAGCGTTCAGGAGAGAAGGAAAGTATGTACCTCTTAGCATCAATGGCATTCACCTCGGCTACAGCTCGACACACCGCTTCTGACATATCAGTCATTGGCAAAAATACCTGGGAACTAATTGGAGCACCCCCCTTTCCCCGCCATCAGTCGATGCCAAAACAGCATCGGGAGCATGTTACCTATAATCGGCGAATTCAGTGCCAACATCACCATCAGAGAAGAGCAGCGTGTCGAGACGGTTTATGTTTCGCAAGCGGACTTAAAGCTGTTGGGAACCGACCTAATCGAGGCTTTTTCCTTATGGTCAGTGCTGTTGATCAGATAGCAACGCCATTCAATCATCAACGAATAAGGAGCTACGACTACGTTATCCCAAGCTGTTTGGAGAGGGCATGGGCCTATGTACAAAGGGAACGTTACTCTGCAGCTGAAGGAACAGTGTCGTCCAGTTTTCTGCCTAAACGTCCGTTGCATACGCTATGCTGGATGCAGTCGACAAGGAACTGGACCGGCTGGAAAAGCTAGGAGTCATCACACCAGTCGATTTCTCGGACTGGGCCGCACCAATTGTCGTCGTGCGGAAAGCAAACGGTCAGATAAGGATCTGCGGAGATTACTCGACCGGTCTCAATGGAGCCTTGCACCCCCAGGAGTACCCGCTTCCACTACCAGCAGATATTTTCGCCAGGCTAGGTAATTGCACTCATTTTACACAAATAGATTTATCGGATGCTTTCCTTCAGGTCGAAATTGCTGAGCAGAGTCGGAAGTTCTAACCATCACACGCATAAAGGGCTTTACTCCTACAACCGACTTCCACCGGGCATCAAGGTAGCTCCTGCGGCTTTTCAACAGTTGATGGACAAAATGCTCATTGGATTGCGGGGAGTTTCCAGTTACATGGATGATATAATTATCGGAGGTACGAATCAGAAAGAACATGATGATATTTTAAATGAAACGCTCGCTAGAATTCAAGATTACGGTTTCACAATTCGCGTAGAAAAATGTTTTTTTAATAAGAAGCAAATACGGTATCTAGGGCATAATAGATAGTCAGGGCATCAGACCAGATCCGGAAAAAGTTAAAGCTATAACCAATTTGCCAGCACCATCAGATGTCAGTGAAGTAAGGTCATTCCTCGGAGCAATCAATATTATGGGCGCTTTATTCCAAATCTACGAAATTTGCGGTACCCCACTGGATGCACTACTAAAAGAAGGAGGAGAATTGCGTGGACTGCAGAATGCCCAGAAAGTTTTTGAAAAATTCAAGTCAGTATTGTCTTCAAACCTATTATTAACCCACTATGATCCGCGACTTGAGATAGTGGTATCAGCTGATGCGTCTTCCGTTGGTCTGGAGCAACTCTAAGTCACAAATTTCCTGATGGCAGTATGAAGGTTGTACAAACATGCACGATCTCTTACAAAAGCCGAGCAAAGATACAGTCAAATCGACCGGGAGGGGCTAGCTATCATTTTCGCAGTGACCAAATTTCATAAGATGATATTTGGTCGGCATTTCCGTCTTCAGACAGATCACAGGCCTCTTCTAAGAATATTTGGAAACAAGAAAGGTATTCGGTTTACACTGCAAACAGGTTACAGCGTTTGCCCTTACGCTTTTAATGTACGATTTGAAATCGAATATGTAACCACGAGAAATTTGGAAATGCCGACATCCTATCAAGATTGATAAGCGAGCACAGCAAGCCAGATGAAGACTATATAATCGCCCATTTAGAGCTAGAGAAGGATGTAAATCAGTAGTCATCAGCAACATCTCATCCTTACCAATCAATTTTACGGAAGTAGCCCAAACACACGGGGAAAGATTCAATTTTATCAAAGGTACTACATTTTACACAAACGGTTGGCCACACAATACTATTTTACAGGAGAATTAGCAAGTTTTTATGCAAGAAGGGAAGCGTTATCAGCAGTGGTGAGTGCCTATTGTTTGGGAGAGAGAGTCATAATACCAAACAGCCTTCAGAAACGATGCCTCCGACAGTTCCATCGTGGCCATCCTGGCATTAATAGGATGAAATCATTAGCCCGTAGCTACGTATATTGGCCATCCATCGATAAAGACATAAGCGAATGCGTAGCCTCTTGTGAGAGGTGCCAAGCTGCTTCAAAGTCACCTGCTCATTCAACTCCTATGCTTGGCCTAAACCTTCGTCACCATGGCAGCGTGTGCATATCGATTACGCTGGCCCTCTGGAAGGGACACTTTTTTAATTGTCGTGGATGCATACTCAAAATGGCCAGAGATTGTAAAAACATCAAGCATTACGGCATCGGCGACTGTAGCAATTCTACGAGGAATATTTTCACGTTTTGGAAATCCAGTCACGCTTGTAAGTGACAATGGCACGCAGTTTACTAGCGAGTTTTTTGCTGATTTTTGCGCTCACAATGGCATAGAACATCTGAGAAAACAGCACCATTTCATCCTCAGTCAAATGGCCGGCTGAGAGGTTTGTAGACACGTTTAAGAGATCGATGAAAAAGATTAGTGCAGAAGATACATCACTTCCGGAGGCATTGGACATTTTTTACAACCTATCGATCTACTCCAAATCCGTCCACAGAAGAAAAGAAATCACCAGCTGAGCTCATGTAGGTCGTAAAAATGCGAACAACTTTGGATCTGCTTCGTCCTACCTTACATCCATATAAACACAGTGTACCTGAGAAGGTGAGAGAGTTGTCCTGCGGAGAGCTAGTGTACGTCAAGACATACAACAGAAACATTTGGAAATGGGAGCCAGCAGTCATAACCGAAGATGTGGCAACGTTATGTATGAAGTTGTAACGGTGATCAACGTACACTTCGAAGGCATGTAAATCAAATGCGTAGACGTAATGGAAATCATCATCAGCAGAGCCGCTCTTCGAAACCCTTAGCTCTGGATGTATTTCTGGATTCATGGAATGTAATGCACGAGCCACCACCGTTGTTTGCCGATCAGTGCACTCCATCACCTGTTCAGCGCCACCATTATCGTTATCATCGGCTCCAACAACGTCTCTTGCATCACCGGGTTGTTTGTCACCATCGTCATCGTCGACTCCACCATCGTCTACAATATCGCCTGAGTTTGCGATCACATCGTCTGCGTCCTCACCATCGTCATCGTCTGATTCGGGTTCAGTCTACACTTCCTGTTCAACTACATCACCTGAAGAGTCTCCAACAGATCAACTAGATGACCACAAGGAGAAAGCAGCTGGTACAAGCACCACGTAGGTCTTCTAGAAAATAAGACCCTCACGTTGGTTGGACCAGTACCAGCTATATTAACAGGGGGAGATGTTGTGGACGGAATCAACGTTGCGCGACATTGTGCTCTGGGCCGCTCGCTACGTGCGACGGCTTTCAGACGCTAAACTGTCAACATCCATGTGCAGCTAAAGGGGGCAGCCATCGCGATCATGCCGAGGACCGAGGTCGGGACGACGACCTCGGGGTGACCGTTCGAACACTTCACTGCAGGCCATCAGCGTTACAGGTGCGAGAGCGAGCGTTAGGGACTAGCGGGCGTATCGGTTTTTTATGTAAGATTTTAATGTGTTGTAAACCGTGATTGTAATATAGTGTTTTAAGTATTTATCCTG
>NW_024427861.1:0-56295 GCF_017562075.2 Anopheles merus
CACCATCATTGTTAGGATCTGTGGAGACAGCTTACGATTACCTAGGACGCCTTGTTATGTCGCGTTGAAGTTCTGTTAAAGTTCTGTTGATGTCGTTGAGATTTGAGAGAGGCTTTCAGGTGGTTCCAGCTCATTTTTGTGAGTAAGAATTTGTGCGGGAGATGTTTTTGTCTTGTAGGTATAGTTGTGGATCGGGCAGTCCGTACAAGATTCGCGCAGAGCAGAACCGCAGAGATGTGGATTCCAATTGTGATAGAAAACAAGTGTGCATGGTAAAAAGAAGAAGTTACACGGAATTGGAACATTTTGGAGGGGAGGAATTGGTGGAAAGCATCCTATCGATAGGAATGCTTCTGCAGTTCTGTTTTTAGGCAGACGTAGATGATATGTTCGTTTTTTACAGCGATTAACAACAATGATGGCTCCATATATCGTAGCACTTAAGTATTGCACGATCTGTTCCGATCTGGCTCGCAGAGAATGATATCCTTTGCAATACCTGTTTGAAGAGTTTAAGCTAATTGGAATGCGCTTTTGTTTTTTTTTTGTGTATTAAATCGTTGATCTCCTGAAGTATGAAGTCGGTCGGTGGAGTGGAGTCGTTTCTTCAAAAATGTTGCACTACTTTTGCTTAGGGAGTAGTAACAGATAAGCAGTGACAGCCACTCTGCGCCCGATTTCCCTGAGCTTGGTTTGGTCCACTACGTGTCCTATATGTGTATTTGTTAGCAGGTTAGTAGTTAAGAATTCACAATATACACACGCATACACATTAAGCACGTTACTGTAGCCTAAAGGATGAAAAAAAAACAAAACAGAAACCCATAAAATATATGATATACTCTACGCGTTTTACGACGATTATAATGCTGCAGCAAAACAAAACAAAAAAAAAAAACCCCAACTACCACTATATTACCAACACTAGCCGTGGAATCGCGGAGTGTCCTTGTGTTAGTTAGGACGTTCGATAAGTTACGAGTGTAGCTGGAGTGTGGCAGGGGAGAAAACAAAACAGCAGCGGCTCAGTGCTCAATGAAACCGAAATCAAAAACATACTATATTCTTCAGATTAAGTAACAATCGAAACGAGTTTAGTAGAACACACGCTCACACACCCTAGACACACAGAGTGTTAGAGAAAACATCGTTAGTACTTTCCACCTGAGCGATATATTTTATAGGGTACGAGGCAAAGATAGCAAAATGAAGAAACAATGTACGGATATTTTTCTGTCACCGCTATCGCTCCTTCTTTGTTACTATTTTTTTCATTGTTAAGCAAACAACCAGCAGACGCGTGCAAATGCATGAAGGTTGACTACTCGCAGTGTACTACCATAAGCGCCGTGAAGTTTACTATTTGCATTGCGCGAAACAAATCAAAACCATCAAAAACCGATTTTTCGATATTCGATGTATATGTTTAGGCATTATAAATAATAAAAAACGAGAAATAAATGCAACTTCCTGAACGTAAATTCAGTAAACATTATCCAAGTGGTTTGTATTTTACATCTGTTTGCAGTAACTACTCCACAAGGACTATTCTATGCAGTAGTTAGTGGGACTCGTATCATTCAACGCAACTATCGTTAGCCGCATATGTTGGCGTACTGTCACCGTGTCCGAAAACATGACAAACCAATATGTGACCGCGCGATTATAATAGCGTACATTCCAGTACTGCGAGCCGCATACGCATCGGCACTGCTTGTCCACATACCGCATCACTAATGGAAATCTCACTGATGTCACTGAACCGCACTGGCTGGCTGGCCGGCCGGCTAAAAATACAAATGCTGGCCCGAATATACTCACCCTTCTTCCCGTATGACATTTTTCCTTGCTGCCCCTCTCGGCGGTGACATGTCCGCATGGTAATTAGTGCGTAACGCTTGTCCGCTTACACCAGCTCCTCTGGCCCCATCGCAAGATCGCATCGCGCAAACGGGCAGACGTGTAAACGCAGCGCCTTGTATATTCTTGAGAAAATATGACCCACTGACAACATTTATTCGCGCGACACATTCGCACGATGACGTACGCTCGCCGTTGACTCATCGATGAAAGCGGCGTTAGAATTTTGCCAGTAGTACAGTACAAGCAGGACACTATTTGTGGAGGGTGAGTTCATTTCCTTTCGTCGTCTTTCCAGACTCGAGCCATTGGGACAAGCTTAATTTTTCGCGCTACTACCAATGAGTAAACGCAAATCGACCGTTCGAGCGTAATTAAAAGGAACCATATGGTGACGATTAGAATGCGGTTTATCACCTGCATGGGTGGGGTGGGATTTAACTTCCACGAACCGGGAAAAAAGGAAGCTTATTCAAACCTTTAAATATGTGTGAAATTCGTGTGGAAAATGTCTCACGCTTTCCAAATAAACGATGACACACCAACAACAAAGCGTGTCGCCCAGCGTCTTGTAACGCGTTGTGGTTTTTTGTTGTTGCTATTTTCGCTGTACTCTTTGTTTTTCCATTTCAATTTCGTGCAAGCGTTAAAAGTGTGCTTTCCCTCCACCTTTGGCCGCTGCAGATGACAGCCGTTTTATCGATGAGACAAAGTTTGCGCGCCACCGTACAAGAAGGATCCATTTCATGTTGGATCGCTGCCAGCGTACGGCTCTGGATGAAATGCACTGTCGTTTGTTTGTTTTTTTGCAATTTTACATTTGCACAGGTTTTTACTTTTCTTGCCAGCAAAGGCAGATGAAAAGGGTTGATATGATTAACATGTTTGAATGTAAAATTTATCTATTTTTAAAGGCTTTTGTTTAACGCAACCCATTTAATCAATAGTACCAAGTGTAATGTTTTAATGTGTATGTAATTATAGTATAGATGCATTGCGCCCTGCCATTTTAATTAGATCTGATTTAATTCGTGATGAATCATCAAGTAGAATGATGTTTGTGATTTTCTAAATAAATGGCTTCATTTTGTGCCACCATTTGATGTAATGCAAAACAGCTTAGAACACGTTAGCGTTACAAATTGCATACCTTCGGGCTAATAACTGTGCATGACCGGTTACATCGTTAGCTGTGTTGCTAACGTATTTTTGTATATGCTGGTATACATTTGCACTTGCAAAGAGTTTTTACACGTTTTAAGAGAACGTTTTCACCGTAATCAAGTTGTATGAAGTAACCATACTACAGCAAAAAAAAAAAATGTTTTCTAATGAATCAATACACTAGGCGTTTGAACGGACAACGGCGAACAGTTACAATAATTACATACATTCAGGGGTTGAGCTATTGTGTTACTGATCGCGTTATTGGTTACGTTGTTACCGGGTGAAGCGGGTTTAATACACTGATTAACATTTTAGAAACACCATTTTTAGTCTGCTAAGAAAATATAACCATTTTTTAAAAGTTAACAATTATTTCAACATCAAAATAGTAAATTGAGTATGAAATCAATCGAAAGCAGACTTGTTGTAGCTGCTGTTATTTGTTCAAATATATCTCCTATTTTTCTGTACCGTCTTCGCAGTAGAACTACTCCCTTGCTGTAACTACGGCAACCGCGTTTGCTCCCTTATTCCTTCCTACCTGAAGAGCAGCGAAACGGAATTCGCGACCAACACAAACGGCAGCTGAGCGCCAGCCATCCTTTCGATCCGATCTTTCCTGTCTTCCACCTTCCACAAGACACCACACAACGAGACAACCCCTTCGTTTCCTGGAAGAGGGTTCTCCTTCTTTTTTTCCCATAACCCATTCGCGTTCAAAAATTCAAACCTGCATGAAGGGTCTTAACAGACACGACCGTGCCTGTGCGATTGTTTGTCGTCGGATGCACGCCGGACGGGGGGACGCAAGGACTAATGCGCGTTGTAACCCCGTACGCGCGTGCGAACGAGAAAGCCTGCATCCATTGCGTCACCATCGTCTTCTTCTCATCTCGGGCGTTCGGGCGCTCGGTAGCGCGTGTTCACGCGCGCGCTCCCATCACCAATTCGGCCACACTAGTTAACGGCTGACCGGCACGGTGGAAGGAACGGACCGTCTGTCTCTCTGTTGGGCCCTCCTCTGTTTCTTTTTGTTTTTCAGTTTCGGTAGGGTTTGCTCACCTTTCTCCCTTTACCTTTTTTTTTGCGTCACTGGCGTGTTGGAAAGTGAAATCGAACCCGCCGGTGGATGCTGCGCGCGTGTGTGTGTGTGTTTGTGAACGTCGTGCACAGTTTGCAAGCGCACGGAAAGTGCAAGTGGAGTTTAATTTCAATAGCAATTGTATTCATGTGAGCTGGAAATGCGGTAGCTTCCATAATCGGCCTTTCCTGCAGTGCGTGTTTGTGTAGGTTTGATTTGATCGACAACGACAGCTACAGAGCGCACTTACCCCGGCAGAGCGATCGAACGCGCAACCAAAACAAAACGATCGCCATAAACAGTGCTTGCCGTAATTGTAGCTCCAGTGTGCCCTTAATTATGTGTGCCTTATCTGCACCGCCGTTGGCAGATGTGACTCATGCGGTAGATGCAGGTTTACAAAGATAGGGATAGTTATGTGACCTTTATTGGCTGTTGCGAGTTTCCGTGTGGTGGATGTGATAATACAAATACGTTAATTACGATATGTGACTGATCATTCACACCGATCAGCTTTGATGCGTTTGCCGTGATTGCCGTGACGTTTGAAATGTGTTTTTTAGCTTTCAACATTTTCTATCTATTGAAAGATACTATAAATTTTAAATAATTCAGCAAATTAATATCTAATTCGTTTCGTTTCTTTCTAATTCAATTCTGAAGTGGTGAAGATCATGCCGTACTGTAGAGAAACAAATGTTGTGTTTAATGTCAACCACAAGCTCGTCATACAATATTACAAAAACACGTTTCAAATCTGTCTAAGCACACCAACTTTATAATGAAATCGTTGAAACGAATTATTCATAATTTCGAATACAAGAACAACAAGCAAACAAGGCAGATGAGCAGACACAAAAAAAAAACACACATCAAACACATTTAGAACAGAACAGAGCAAACGGTAAACATATGCCACACAACATCGTGTTTTGTAAACAGAACGATTAGCTGAATAGTAAATATTTTCCAAAACCCCCATTTTTACATGATCATTTGGACCTTAATCATAAAAAAAAAAAAATTAAAAACGATCACCTCTAAAACGATGAACGAATTATCTATTCCCACACAAACACACACATACTCATTTTATGAGGACATGAACTTTGACACAGTAGAGTAGGAAAAGGAAAAAGGAAAATAATACAAATTTCTTCACAAAAGCCGTTGCAATATGAGTGATTCAAAGGATATATTAATAACTCGTGCAGGGAGGGAAAAATAAATGCTTAAGAACATGAAACCCGTGAAAACAGGAAAAAAATATAACAGAGAGAAGAAAAGAGAGCAAAAAATGAAAGTGTTGTGTGTGTTCGATAATAAATTCCCATTAACCCACGCGTTACGGAGGAACGTTATTTGACAGTTGCGTTAATTGTACACGCATTCCACACGGTGCTAGCTTGCGGGAGATGTTGTGTTGAAGAACGCACCACTTTCGGTGCATTTTCCACCCTCAAAGAGTGGCCCCGTGTGTATGTGTGTGTGCGTGTCCGAGGAGAAGGAGTTTTCTCTTCCCACGCGTTGCTTTTTCCGCTCGTTAATGAAAAACACTCACGTGTAGGAGAGAGGCCGGCGCGATCGTTACGCGAGACCGCGATCATTATTGATAGATAGTGGGCAAGTGTTGGCCGTGTGCTTTGGGACCTCGGGGACAACAACAGCAAAGAAGAAAAAAATGCTGATGACCCCAACTGTCCCTTTAAATATAGAACCGCGGTGTGCGGTTGGAGGTGATCACGGCACCGAGACACATCAATTTTCATTTTTCCCCTTTTATTTTCGTTTTGCCAGTCTGTGTCTGTGTGACCTGAAAATGTCGCTGGAGTACCAAGAGGATGCTTTCGGCAAGCTGGCCGTCGGCCGACGGTGGAAAACCCGCGCTATGTGCTCGTCGTGCTAGGGAAAAGTGTTGTTGTGTTGTCCCTGGCAGAAAATGGGGAAATGTGTTTTTGGTGGCAAGAAGCGAAGGGAACAAAATTAAGTGAAAGTCGTAAAACAAAACAAACCAAAAAAGAAAACGAGTGTTGAGTGATAATTTTAGAAAGCATCGCAATATTTTTGAGGCATCTGTGAGCGACACAAAACGTTTGAAGATTGTTTTGTTGAAGAAGTAGAGTTTGCGTGAGTGAGGTGAGAAGAATACGTTTTGCAGTGTGTTGTGTAGTGTACGAAAAAAAGACGAATAAGTAAGTGTCCCGCTGTGTTGTCACAGTCGGATTGTTGTTCTATTATCATGACACAGGCGACCGATTCACGTACGCCACCGGCACCGAACGCTGCTGGAACCCGGCCCCGGATTAATCTCACAATGCCGCCAGTCTACGTGGCGCCACCATCGGTCCAGGCGCAGCACACGCCGGCCAAATACTCCCCGGCACACTACTTCCAGCAGCTGCACCAGCAACAGCAACAGCAAGCGGCCCAAATGCTCCACAACCCGCTCTACCAACCGGGAGTCCCGGTAACGCCCGGCTCACCGACCAGGATCTCGCTCGGTACCGACGGTGGCCTGGGGGCCGCTGGTGAGCAGCCCGACTACACCGACTACTACTCGATGTATCCGGCCAAGGCGGGCGAGTTTATGTTCAAGCAGTTCGAGGGCTTCCGGGACTTTACGCTCAACACGGCCAAATCGGGCCTCGGCGTGGGGGAGAAGTCCGTCTTCTGGATGTACACCAAGATCACGAAATGGTCGCGGAAATGGTTTACGCACTTTTTCCTCTTCCTGATACTGTTCCTGTACTCGGTGGCTGGCGCTGCGCTGTTCGTTGCGGTGGAAGGTATGTATCGTGTGGGGCGAACAGGGGTGGGTTGAAGTGTTTTAATTTAATGCTTTACATACCACACGACGGGGGCTTTTTTCATTGCTTTCAAACATTTCGAAGGAGTGAGGTAAATGTGGAAGATGCCAAATTCGAAATGGCATATTTTGGTCCTGTTAGTTGTTAGGTGTACAACGATGTTTTTGATATTTTGCTAAACATTCCTCTACACTCTCTGGTTGAGAGCAATCAATTTTTGAGTACAATCAAAACCACAACTCTTGGTACAAAAGTAATGGCCACATTTTGTACTCTTTTATCTTCTGATATCTACAGCACATCTTATCTAGATAGAAACTGAAAAATGGTCTTATGAGCTCATTAAATTCATTGAAAACATTAAGTACATTAAACACGGTGACTAATGGTGATCCGAACCATTTAAGAATTCAACCAAAAATACCCACTACTACTGGAATGACTACATACCCGGAAAAATAAGTTACTCATAGTGAATAATCTGAGTCCTTTATCTTGGATATAATTTGAATCACTATGAGTGAGATGTTAGTAAGGACTAGGGATGGCATAAGAGACCAGGAGGTGCATTACGTTCATTTTTCATCAAATTAGTTTGTAATACTCATTATTAAATTATTGTCTTATCCGACTTTATCGTTTGTTTCATTAAATATGTTAAAACATAACATACAATTATTCAATACGGATTTTGATAATGTTAGGAGTTTGACATAGCAACTCACGCTGAATTGAGAACCCGCACGTCAACGGGCGGTTTGTTAAACTGCTCTATATTCCATCACTTATAACATCATTGGTTGGTACAGAGAGTTTATCAACTCACGACTATTGAGTTCCAAACACTGCGAGTGGATCGTTTGGCACTACGACAACGACATTTTATATTATCCTAAAACAAGACTTCGTTTTGGGTAATTGGACTCATACATTGCTAACATTTCACACAATCAAACATCCTAATTCAGTTTACTCATCACTTATTTGAATCTCTCTCAGGAGAGCTCACTAAATTCAAGAAGGAAATGTCATGTACTGAAACCCAAACGTCTTCACACGTCTAATGAATTCAAACGAATATTATGACTTGGAACTGATATGCCCTGACAGTCCTGAAATAATCTATTTGGCATAGCACCTTAGGCTAAAACAATATATTCAACTGAATAGTAGAGAATTATTCAAATTTTCAGCCATGATATTCTTAGTACAAAGGAAAAAAGACACACAAAAATCAGATTTTTTTACTTTCTTAGGAAATCGAATGGACATATATTTATGGTGTGATTGATAAATCATTCAAATTCGATTTATGCACTCCCAATCACTTTTTAGGTCCGTAGTGTCACGTATCTGATGAGACATATTCGATTTAGCACGTACTGGCGCTGTCTGGAACGACTGGAACCTGACAACAGGAAATAATTGTTTCTGTTTTATTTGCCAGTAATCATGCCTATTGGCCAATATTTAACACAAAATAAACACAAATTTAAATGTCTCAATAATGTCCGTAAAAATAAGCCACCTAAAACTGTCTTGCTTTAAAAAAACAAAACTTTGACCCCTGCATCTAGCACGTCTGGTCTCTCCTTTACTACTTTTACATTTAACGACCTTAGAGAGATTTTTATTAAGCACGTACCGATGTGTGTATGTGTGTACATGTGTCTCTGGTTTGGTTTTTCTTTTTGCTCAACGCACCAAAGACACATAAAATGATCTGATTTTCACCTCGTGCCCCAACCACGCCTCACGGTGTGCAACCGAGTTTGCTCTCTAAATCCAAATATTTTAAACAAATCCGTGACGACACATACGCACCATGCCATCATTAGATGTCACATTCAGACACCATCATCGGGCATTATCATCAACAGCCACCGCAGTAGGCAGCAGCAGTGGGCAGCGGACAGCAACAGCTCTTACCCTTGCCTTACCCTGCGTATTATGTTTTATTTAGTCGTTGTTGTACTGTTGCGATTCACCACTGGGGTGGTTATTTTGTTGTTGTTGAGGATGCATGGGTCAGCCAAACCCAGATGGTACCGCAGCAACACAGACACAGGTCGTCACGGAATCGACCCGTCCGCATGCTCCACGCGGTGGTCGGTCACATTAATTTATTTATTTTTATTTTGCCTAATATTTTTCCGTTAATCATCTGCTAAAATTATCTCCCGAGAATACAGTCACACATTCTCTCACACCGAAGTAGAGTTTTCCAACGAAACACGGTCTATCCATTGCGTTTCGATTTCAATACCGTGCTGCGGTGGTGCGGAGGGCACACTGCGGCTGTTGGTTGGTATGCGACTCTGTTTGCCTTCCTGCGAAAAACCAAGCACGGAGTTCATTTTCCATCCCATTTGCAACTCACTGGTTCGGAGAGAGGGTCGATGTGACCCCCTTTTTTTCATCCCCTTTGAATATTCTGGGAAGATGTCAACGCTGTCGAATGTCATCATTGGCGCGGGCGAACCGGCGCTGATGGATGAGAACTGGTGACAAACGATCGCGTGACAGACAGGTGCTGTTTTTCTTTTGCTCCCGATCACTGGTTGGAACAATGTTATGGCAACGAGTTATGAGCTAGTTGTTCTAGTTTATGATCCAATTTTCGGGTTTGACAGTGAACATGAACACTGTAACCGATTTAACATTGAAGAGAGGCTTAACAAATGGATTAAGCTTCAAGGTGCAATGGCGCGTTGCAATGAAAAATAGATAGAAACATTGACAAGCCTTTTGTTGCATCATCTGACAAGGAGACACTAATTTAAAGTGCTGTTTGACTGGTGTGATCTTGTAAATCTTGTGTTGGACACGTGTGAACATGTTTAATCCTGAGTGACATTGGTTTACTAACTAAAAATCTCGTCAGGAACATTCGAGTTGATGATGCAAAATTCCAAAAAAAATGGAATTTTGAAAGAGATCGTGAAATATTGGTTTTTGATGATAAAATAGGGGAAAAAATAGGGAAATTATAACAAATAAAGATATTTTCCGAATAACTGCAACGTTTTCTACAATAAAATATTTGTTTGAACAAATATTTTTTCTGTCCTTTTCCACGCTCACATACAAATTTCACTACGAACACGTAGCAACAACTGTTGTGATGCAAAATAAACGTTAATAAGGATACTTTTTTTAATATAATTGAGTTTAAATAGTTGATGAAGGTCGTATTCCTTCTTTCAGTCAACTTCGTTAGAACAATAAACGGGCCGTTAATTAGTAGTAATAACTACAATAAAATGTACTGAAATCACTCACACCCATGCTATAAATTGTTGCTACAAAATTGCGCCTAAATGTATGCAGTTGCGCAATACAAAAGCATCAGCAAAGATAGCTAATAGAGGAGAGAAGATGAACTACTAAACTGAATAAGTTGATATGAACTATCGAAGAGCCGTAACTCATCCAAAGTTACCTAAGCATCTGCTAAATAAACCATTACGCTCATCACAAAACTGCACTCAATGCTAAATAATGCCACGCGCGAATTAATTGCCATTTCAAATCAGTTTATATCACCACCAATCATCACTTCCGTGCGGCTTTCGTGGCTTTCACCTAACGCAAAATGCATGACGACCTCCAGTGCTTTCTTTCTCACAAGCAACTCCAAAATCCAAATCCGCGCTTATTTAATTTAACCCATCAATCGCAGACAGTTTAATTGCTTGCTCGTTAACCTCGCCGTGCCGAGTTACGACATCATCTTCACGCCCATTTCCCATTCCTCCCCACGCTTAAGTGAGGTCAAGAATGACGCGTGCGATTACGCTGCCAGGCGCGCGAGCGCGCGCTCGCGTTGTCCACTTCAGCTGAATTTTCATCCAAACACACTGGCCGCCACTGCACGTACTGACTGACTTGTATCATAATAATAATGCCGTCTGGCTTAGGTGAGGCCGATAATCCGCCGGAAGTAGATGTTGCTAGCAATGGTTTCAACGAAACTGCAGCCATCGCCGCCAACGGCGCCGCTACTGCTGCTGCTGCTGCTGCTGCTGCTCCTACTAATGCCAGCTTTATGGCGCTCGAGCCGACGACTAGTGTCTTTGGTAAGTGTATCACACCCACGTCCTTCCCAACTGCCCTGTGTTTTCCCTTCCCCGTGGTGTTGGAAAACGTTTGCCCAATGTTTATCAATCGTTAATCGAAGCGCACCCTGCCGCACGATCAACGCTGGCAAATCGAACCGGAAGCCTGCCTCGAACCCAGCGCTGAGACGGTGATCGTGATCGACTGTACAGCTTTATTTTTATTAACTCGCGCTTTGCCACGTTGCTTCTACTAACCCGAACACGGTGTAGCAGCCGGCTGTACTATCGCCGTCTGCCAGTTGCCCGAATTATTACTTATTTACCCACTAGGTCACGAATCTTGAATCACAGACCATTTCCCTACCTCGATGGGGAAGGTGAGGGAAAATCAACGCATTTCGTGGTGGAAATCGCGCTTCGGCAATAATCTGCTTCCCTCCGCGCGTTCGGAAAATTCAAACCACCTGCTCTTGCTCGCTCTCGTTCACTCGCTCACCTCCTAGCTCGAGGCATCGAATTTCAACGCGATGATCGCGGTCGGATGGTTTTTTGATTTGTTTACGGGGTGGCAATGGCTTAAAAATAAATCTCGACTGCCCCCCCATACTCTCCCCGTTTCTCGTTAGGTCGTGCGGGAGAAAAATGACTTCACCATACGTCATCAATGCGTTCGCCATCAAGGGGGAGGGATGGTGATGTGTTTTTCATTATCTGCCAGAGACCAGAGACCAGACAAAACGGTTTTAGTCGGCAGAAGAGCAAGAAAGATCGCTTGGTGGTTGTGTTGAGTGTGTGTGTGTGTGTGTGTATTTATTGCCATCCTGCTTAGGACGGTTTGGTTGTTTTCTTAAAGTTAGGCGTATTTGGTTTTCCCCACGGGGGGAAGGAACAATTTTCCCAGCGCGCTAAGACAGCTGATGGAAGAGAGAACAAAAAAAAAACGGTTGACGGTTTCGGTCGTGTGTTTTCCTCGTTTTTTGTGTGTGTGTGTGGCCGGCTTCTAACAGTTTCCTTACGTCATAATGCGTCGGTGGCGTTTGATTGCTTTCCACGAGTTTACGAGCTAGGCCGGTTTATTGTTAAACAAATAGTACAAAGTCGTACTGACCATTGGGTTTTTGGGCGTAAAGGAAAACGATCAACGCGCTCCCTAAAACGACCCACGATCGGCACACAGATCGGGAGGAGCAAAATATGATCGATTCAAATTGCAGAAGAAGTTTACTCGAAGTCGGTACACCCACGAAAAAAAAAAAACAACACTGACCGATTAGAAACTGTTTATTTACGCCAAATCGGCTCCGTGTGTGCGGAAATATTAATTCAGTTCAATCTCCTGTTTTTTTTTATTGTTTCCCTCCGGTTTCATCCTTTTTATGTTGGTTTTTGTGTGTAATTTAATGAACATCGAATACCACCATCTCCTTGCCGCTGTCTGGTCCCCCCCGCGTGTGAGCAGGAACGCACGAGAAAAAGATGGAAACCAACGTGAACCACGCGAAACGGATGCTGGCGAAAAACCTACGCATACTGGCGCTGGATCGCGAGAAGCTGGAGGTATGTTTGTCTTTCGCAGACTGGATAATCAATAAAATAATATTTTCCCATGATTTGTTTTTGTGTGTGTTTAACGACCCTTTCAGAATCCCGATCCGGACATCTGGGAGGGACGGGCGATCAATCTGGTCGAGGAGTACAGTGCCGTCCTGTACCAGTCCTACAAGGAGGGGTCGTTTGAGAACAAGCAGAACAAAAAGACCTGGTCCTTCTGGAATGCGGTGTTCTACTGTGGCACGATCTACACTACTATTGGTGAGTATGAACTCTTCCCTTTTTAATTCTGTCAAAAACTTTGGATAAATGCTGCACGGAAAATTGTAAAAAATGAAGTTATAAAAACTAAACATAAATTAAAAAAAAAAAACAATTAAAAAAAGTTAAATATAAATACAGTCTGTTCCCGAGTTACACGGTTCTCGATTTACGCGGATTCGGAGATACGCGGTTTTCCAAATTTGACAGATCAAATGTCAATTCAGTACAATTTGCGGAAAGAATTGTCCAATGCAGTATGAATCGCACTAAAATGCGTCTCATACGACAAATTAACTGTAGTTAAGTTATTTATGATAGTGTGAAAAATTTTCTGGCCCTTAACAAAGGGTTTAAAAGTGAAATGGGGCCATTCCGTTACTTAATGACCGAAAAATCCATTATTTTGTGAAATGTGTCAACATTTTTTCAAAATCCTTAGGATTTCATAACGAAACTCATATGTTTGTTGACGTTCTAAATGACCACATTACAACGCACTTATTAGATTTTTATCATAATTGTTGTCAAAATACAATGTTTAATTAAAATTTATTGCCTTTTTACCATATTTACGTAACATAAACATACTTTTTTACTTTAGTGCCATTAAACACACGCAAAAAGGCATGTTCCTGTAGTGGTCTTAGTTATCAAATCAATAAAAACAAGAAATTTTAGATTTTTTTCGACGATATTTTCGACGTGTTGTACTGTTTTCACTAAAATAAGCAAAAGAAATGAGTTTTCGGCAGGTAATTTATAAAAAAAGGCCAGAATTCGCTTATTTGGCGGAATGAAAAATTGACTTCAAATCAATCACACTCTTCCGGGTGCGGGTTGACGACAGGTGTGATGCAGTACTTTAGTTAATAGCTTCATCAATCAAATTTATACATTTTCAAAAGATCAAATTACGAAAGAAATCATACGAGCAAGGATAATCCTTGATATTCATACGAAAACAGCTTCAAAACTAAGTTCCATTGATATTATACACTGTTTTGGAGGTATCTTTGTTTACCACCACTATAGGAATACAATACAACAACTATAGGAACCATACCACTATTATAGGTACAATGAAACAGTCACAAAAATATGTATTTTTTCGTAAAATTGATGTATTTCATGGTAAAAATAGTTGTGATTGCAAAAATAAAACATATTCCATTTGCTATGTGTAAAAATATTAATGAATTTTTCTTCCTGATACTTCAAATCCATTAAAACACATTTGTACCTCTACAAATGGCACCACTATTGGTACATTTACCCTATTTTGCACAAATCGTATCAAATAAATGATAAAGTGTTTAAAAGCACTAAATTGTATAAGAAATACCGAGTAAACAATTGTATTTTGGTCGAAAACCGCGAAATTCGACTTACGCGGATATTCGAGTTACGCGGACTCCTCGGGAACGCACAAACCGCGTAACTCGGGAACAGACTGTACAATCAACTATTGACCCATTTCCATCTTAAACTCGAATTAGAACAAAACATTTGAACAGTTTTTTGCTGAAACTGCAGCATAGTTGCTAGTGATATTATTTATATGAGCAGCTTTTGACGAGCATTGACTCTTGACACCTTGATCACGTTGGAAAAGTGTGATTTGTTTGTTATTTTTGTCAGCAAATATGATGCTTACCATCTGCACACCATCGTGAGCTATTCTCTGTGGATCATTTAATAGTTCAAAGTGTCTCAGCTCATGAGAACCGAATGCCAACGAGATAATTTTTTGAATGAAACCCGAGACCACGAGCGTCGATTTTTTTATGCTTTCTCGCTATGAGGTGATCCATACTCTACGCAACGCTTACAATAACAAGAAGGTGTCTTCTAGCGTTATAATATGTTATTAGAAACAAAACTCTGTTACTAGCGTTTCAGGCTTTGCAACCAATTGCAAAACAAGATGTTATTGATATTACATAGTTGCAGATGAGCTCAGATGAGCAATGCATAGTTGCAGGATATTGTTTCTTTTAAAAAAATCGATAAATATGCGCTTTGGTTAAGTGCACTTTTGCTACATAATCTTTTCAAATGTCCTTAAATAGTGTACAACAATGTTGCTCATTTAATGGCCCCCAAAATGTTTCCTCCAAAACTAAAAACAAATAAATAATGGAATAAACACTCCTTGCTTGTATTAATGGCTCACTAGTGGCTTATATACTTCATTTTCACAATTTTCATCAACACGAATGTGTTGATATGTTATTTTATGTAATATTTTTATGTTTTGATGTGGTTTTGATAGGTTATTATACAAACAACTACATCTTTTTACTTTCTGACTAATGCACAAAGATAAAAGATGCAAAAATGTTCAATTTTGACCGATGAGAGTGCCAAACAACCCAACGCAAAAATGATTGCCAAAAGAGACATTATGGTAAAAAGACTAAAATTGAACACACTGTCCAAATTGCATTGTGATCGAAGACCGAATTCATGTTTAAACCAATGCAGTTGTACTGTAAATTTTAATAGCCTCTTCACTAACAAATTATAAGAACAAAAAAATACGATTTTCTGCAACGCACTGTGAATTGAGGTAACATTTTGAGCAGCACTGTAAAACCTGTTGCAATACGATTTTCCCGCGAGACAAAAGACGTCGTGTAGCGTCGCATCGGTTTGTTTTCTTTTTTTACTAGCACCCGAACCATTCCGGACGATTTTCCGAAGCAGTGTAACGCTTCGTAACGCGTCCGCCGCATACTGCATCGGTCGGGCATGGCTACCGCATCACAAACAGAACCAGTTTGGAGTGATATTTTGGAATTGAAGTGCACAAAATAGTGTTGGAATGTTTTACATTAATTGTGAAATGTTTTATCAAACTTTAATGCAACATATGATGATAGAAACTAATGTGATGCGAATGCGAAAATAAATTTGAAGGCCAAACACGCCGCCACTGCATTCAAACCGATTTGCTGCAGTTTTGCGTTGATGCGTCTTTTTTCCAGCGATGCGCATTACGGCCAACGTGTTGCAGTGCGGACGGAATCAGTGTTTGTGTGTTGATTCAATTTACCTTCGACATTCATTCGAAGGCAGTCGAGGCACATCAACACACTACAATCAGTCTACTAATGTGTCGCACAAAACCACGATTTAGCACAACAACTGCAGTTCAAGTGCAGCGCACGATCAACAACAGCTGATTCTTGTGTCGTCATAAAAAAAACACTCACTCACAGCGTTTTTCTCTCCTAGTGAAGAGCACATGTTGCGGGCACAGGCAGAATGGAAAACTGAACAAAAAAAAGGCTGCGGGCGAGACAAAATCCCACTTTGCGTACGTTCACACAGCGAAACGAAAAAAATAAGACGAACGCAACCCGGTGTGCCGTTTTTCGGGTACGGTTTCGCTTATTTTTAGCCCCATTCCGACCGCAGAACACTTCGAGCGGTCGTCCTGAGCGGTTCCCGCGCGGAGCGTTTGTCTGCCGCGCCGAGTGACGTTAGTGGGAGAGAATTTTCCAACCGAAATTGAGACATCGGTCGTTTCAGCGTTTGCCCAATTGTTCGATAATTGGGTGGCAAAGTGGTCGCGATAATTAATACCCACGGCTTTGTTTGGTAGGGGAGGGCATATAAAATGTCCAACGTTTGGTTGCAAAACTCGGTCATATTACTGGTGCAGTGAGGTGTGAAAATTTGGGGAAGAAATCCCTAACCGTACGTGAGAGCGTGTGCGTGTGAGTGTGGAAAATTATTTTTACCCCACAGTCCCCAGTCCGTGTCCGTGTCGCGGTGGATGCCAGTAGTAACCGTTTTGGGGGAAGAAAAACACACGCACACACACTAGTGAGCAGTGAGTGGTGAGTGAAATAGAATCGTTTGGACGGACGGTGAAACATGGATGCGTCTAGCAGTGGGAGTGCAGTGCCGGTGGTGGCCCGCAGGCGTCGCCGGGCAGCGAGACAGCTGCGTGAATCGACGCCCGATCCGGCCCGCGACGGAAGCGTCGGCAGCCAGTCGAACTCGTGCGACGATCAGAGCGGGTCCGAGTCCCGCAGCCGCAGCACCGTGGAAAGCAGTCCATCCTCCTCGAAGAAGAGCTTGATCGAGCGGGCGATCGATTATGGAAACTCGCATCGGAATAAAATTCTGGCCCGCAAGGAGAAGAAGCTGTCCAGTGCGGTCGCACCGAGGAGTCGATCGGTGCCGCGCGACGAGGGCGATGTACCGAGCAGTCCGGAAATATTCTCACTACTCAGGCGGGCCAAGCGAAGTCTGTCGGGTGCACGGTAAGTGTTTGGCAGGTGGTTTTAGGTTTTGGTTTAAGAATTTGGATTGCTAGCCAGATTTTCGAGGGAAAATATTGGCCCAGCTGTTGATTGATGCCCGTTAGCCGAGCGTTACTGGGGAGCGTTACCCCGAAGCGACGGTTTAAAAATAGTTTCACAATACCGTCCATCGAAAAGTGGGATCAAATGAAGCCAAAAATAAGTGTGGAATTGATTGCATTTCTGGCATATGAGCGGTAACAATTGTAGTTTTAGATACTCACTTTCAAACCCCTTTGCAGCAAACCCAAAACGGACGACTCGAGCGATGGTGGCCGCATCTCCGACACGGAGGTACGCAAGCGGCGCGAACGCATCGAACGCTTCCAGACCGAACGATCGCGCGAAAGCTCGGAAGGCAAAGCGGCCAACCCGCTGCAAGCCAATCTGCAACGCTTCAACGAAGAGCGGCGCAAATTCGAGCTGGAAAAGTTGAAGTTCTTGCAGGAGAAGCGTGAGCTCGATCGGATGCGGCTGCGACGGTTCGAGAAGTACCGCGAAGAAATGCTGGAAGAGCAAAGCCGCAAGCTGAAGGCAAAGCTGCAAGAAGAGCGTGCCAAGAGCATCGAAGCTACTCCGATGCCTCCGCTGGCACCATCCGTTGCCCATCGGGCTCGTACTCCAACACGACCGGCCGACAGTCTGTCGCCGACCGTTGCGAAGAAGAAGATACTGATCGTACCGAAGGCACGCTCATCTAGCCGTTCGGCCTCGACAAGCGAAGATGAGGGTCGTTTGTCGTCCGATGAGGAGAAGAAGCAGACAGTTAGGCGTCGCTTTTCGCCGCGAAAGCCGAAGAGGACACGTTCTTCCAAGCTGGAGTCGATGGTGAGACGCACCCATCCGCGGACGGATGGGATCACTTCGCCCGAATCGGAGCTACCGTCAGACTTTCAGCCGGAACAACCGGAGCCGGTGGTTCGGAATGATGCTCCGGAGGAGCCAAAACCAGAACCGGAAAGCGTACTCACACATCGACGAGTAGCTGGACAGGAGGATGCAAAAGAGGAGCAGCTGTTGCTTGTGGAGGAACCAAAGAAGCAACCGCTTGAGGAGGAATCAAAACCTCAAGAAGTAAAGGAAACGGATGAGAAGGATATTGAAGCAGGCAAAGAGCTTTCCCTTCAAGAAGACGGGCTTAAGATACGGCAGCGACGCAGGTCACTCGTGCTGTACGTTGAGCAGCCCGGGGAGATCTTCAGCTGGCGACAGATCACGCAAGAGTGGTACGACATGTGGCAGGACTTCCTGGACGATCATCCGGAGGAGCTCGTCCGGATGAAGGTGCAGGTGAACCACTGCCTGTTTTACTTCGCAGTGATGGTATTGCTGTGTGGCGTCGGTGGCATCGCGTTCCGGTTGACCGAGGGTACGTTCGAGTCGCAGTACAAGTGTGGCGTGAAGCGCGTCAAGCGCGAGTTCATCGATCAGCTTTGGCTTTCCAGTCACAATCAGAGGTAAGAGAGGGGCTCTAAATATCCAAGCGATCTTTTTGTTTTCTGAGATTCACTAACTGCTTGTTGTACGACAAAAAACACAGGGAAGAGGACTGGAAGTTATCGGCACGCAACCGGTTGCGCAAGTTTGAGGAGGAGCTCCAGATCGCGTTCGAGGCGGGAATGAAAACGTACAGCGGCAACACGGCCTGGAACTTTGTGAACGGCGTCATCTACTCGCTTACGGTGGTGTCAACGATTGGTAATGGGAAATTCCAGAAGAATAACTTCCGAATTATAATCTTCAAATAAACATCTAAGAACTTCTACTGTTTACGATGTTTCATTTTTGAACCAAGAATGAATATCAGAGTCACTCTATTTCTAACCATAAAATGTGTCTTCTTAACTCTCTCGCCAGGATATGGACATATTTCACCGTCTACGACGACCGGCAGGGCGCTGACGATTCTATACGCGATCATCGGCATACCGATCTTTCTGATCGTGTTGGCCGACTTTGGCAAGCTCTTCACGAGGGGCATCAAGTTCATGTGGGCCTACGTGCGACGGTTGTACTATACGGGCTCGGTTAAAAAGGTTCGCAAGACTGCACAAGTTCAGGTAAGCTTAAAGCCGTTTAAGGAAAATCCCCAATAAAATGTTTACTAATACATCTATTCTTGTCTCTTTTTAGGAGGTAATGAAGGGCCTCAATGTCGTCTACGATATGGTCAGGCGACCGAGTGCCGATAACGAACTGCAGGGAGCAACAACCACGACAACCGTGGCCGCCCAACAACCCCAGCAATCCACACCGCCCCAACCCGTCCAAAGACCTCCGTCGGAAGCTCCAACGGCAGCCGCTTCCGGTACCGGCATCGAAGCCATCCCCGTGCCGGACACCCCAACTACCCCGGTGCCCGAAACGTTCGAAATCGACGACGAGTTCAATCTGCCCATCTCGGTCGCGATCGTCATACTGGTCGCGTACATGCTGTTCGGGGCGCAGATCTACTGTACGTGGGAAAACTGGAGCTTCTTCGAGGCGTTCTACTTTGTGTTCATCTCGATCTCGACGATCGGGTTCGGCGATTACGTGCCCCAGCACCCGATCTACATGATGTGCAGCATACTGTATCTGATCTTCGGCCTGGCGCTCACCTCCATGTGCATCAACGTGGTGCAGCTGAAGCTGAGCGACAGCTTCCGGCAGGCCAGTGCAAAGATCGGCGCAACGATTGGGCTGCAGATGGCGGAAGCGGCCTCCCAGCATCAGCACTCACCGGTGCACACACCGATCGAGCTGGCCGCAGTACACACCTCCACCCCTACCAGTGCGGTGAACGTGAGCCTGAAGGACACACCGACCTTACCGGCCCGACCGTCCAGCTCCGTACCAAAGCCAGACAAGAAGGAGTAATGCGGGAGAGCGGGTTATCTGTTATACGAAAACAGTACGCACAAGTACAATGCACCAAGAAATGGCACGAAACGGGATGAGGGGGGGGGTGGAGTGTGGGGAGCGGGTATGATCGACGGAAGCGCTCTTATTTATATTAGCTAGGACTATATAAACAAAGAAAAGAAAACTGCATTATTAAGTCAAACGGACGCGGGACCGATGCGGGAACCTGCCGCGCAGTGAAGATTGTTATTTAATGTTAAGCTTAAGGACGAACGTTAACAAGACGGACATTGTGTGCCCGGGGGGTTTTTTTGGGTCTAGAGGGTTGGGGTTGAATTTGAAAAGCGAAAGCCAAACAAAGAAGCAAAAAAAAAGAATAAAAGATAAAAGATATACGCTACAAGCAAGGGGAGCTTCCAGCTTTGCTAGTTAAGCGCGTGTTTTAATTGCTCGGAATGATCGAAATAAATGCTACTCTATATTTTGAAAATTAAAATAACAAAAGGGGTTTTTTTTAAATAAGAATAAATTATTTTTGAAACGAAATAAAACTTTTACAGGGTCTATTTTCTTCTACTTCTACTTGTATGGATATGCCAGCCTATACTGGCTTCCAAGACTTATTCAGTGCCACTGTACCACGGAACCGTCCCGTCTTTTGACGTTTGTATTAAAAAATGGACCGAAATTGTGGATTTTCCTTGGGTTTATCTTAACCCGCACTAACGAAACATTAATTGCCCTTTCAATAATTGTATTCCATGAGTCAACAGACATAATTTGATACCTCTATCAGTCGAACACTAACCGTGATGGCCAAATAAGTGAAACAACTTAAGTTCAGGAGTGTCCGCGATAAAAAACGACCCGTAGTGTCTAAAACGGACTCCGTGTGGCAGTGTGTGGACGTAGTATTAGCCTATTTCGGCATCTACAACATCTTGGCACTATTCGATAACAGTCAAAGCATCGAAATAAAGCCCAGATTCGATTGTTTGACGCTGCTGAGCGACTAAAAGCTTCAAATAATGCTGAAAATGAAAACCGAGGAAAAAGTAGCTACATCGCTGTAGCTCAATGCGATTGTTTCAGGCGAATTTCGGCGAAATTTCGATATGACGCCCAAGTCCGCGAATCCGTCCAACATCCCATAACTGCATCACATAATGCAAAAGCTCTATTCCAACAATTTTGTTGCGAAAACTGAGGGAGAATTGATAAAAATCGGAGTTAGACTATAAAACATGCCTATCCGCAAGTCTTCGACCGATATGGCGAAAATTCTGGATAACTGATAACTGGAAATTTAAATAATTACCTTTCAAAGGATGTTCATGAAAATAAATTCTATAGCTTAATTTTTTTTCTACAGCCAGCCAAAAAAAGTCAATTTTACAATGCAAACCTTACTAAATTGAAAATATTTTCCTTCACATTTTCGCATCGAAACAGATCAAACGTGCTACTTCTAGTTCAAGCCACTCGAGAAAGTGCGAAAAAGCTCCAAGATCAAGTGAAACTATTGTTTTGTTTTGTTGTAGCTTACTAAAAAAAGGGAGGTTCAGATATGTTGCTTTTCAAGAAGTATTCACGTTTGTTCAAAAATATATAACATTTTCTCCACTCTAATAATAATATCGGCATTGTAAGGATTCATAAAATGCTTCATTACTTACTTACTTACTAATCCGGCGCTATTTCCGCTTACCGGTCTTGGCCTGCTTCCGCTCACGGTCTCGCGTCTTCGTCTGCCAATTCGTTATACCAGCTTTAATGGCAGACGCCTCCACAATTTAGGTCTACCACGCCCGCTCTGTCCTTGTGGACGGCCTACAGGTTGGTCGCGACAGGTTCTTTGAGATGAACTGATTTTCAGGCTGTAGAAAGATCGGTTGGCAGCCAGCATCCTAGCGCGCACCTCAGCTACCATTATGTTGTAGTTCCTGACCTTTGACCCATGACAGGTGATTTCAGGGATGAATTCAGAAGTGCGTTCACCTATCTGTATTGGTAGGTCCGCTGATGTTGCCACCATCAGTTTGGTCTTTGTCTCGTTTATCTGTAATCCGAGGTTCTATGCCGCCTGCTCGATCTCTTGGTAGGCTTCTGCTTCATAGGAAAGACGCAGACCAATGATGTCTATATCATCAGCGTATGCCAGGATCTGGGTTGACTTATAGAAGATGGTTCCCGTAGTCTCCACCCTCGAGTCGCGGATGACCCTCTCTAGTGCCAGGTTGAATAGCAGACAGGCAAGCACATACACCTTCACATATAGGAGTTAGGATAGGAGTTTCCATACACCTTCACCTGGCAAGTGACGTTGGTAATAGTCATTCTAACACTAGCCTTATCAGTTTGGCCGGGATTCCAAAAGAGCTCATAGCGTCGTACAGCTTTACCCTGGCTATGCTATCATATGCGGCTTTGAAGTCAAATAAGAGATGGTATGTGTTGTGTCTGTATTCAGCCATCTTCTCCAAGATCTGCCGCATGGTGAAGATCTGCTCAGTGGTTGATTTTCCGTTTCGGAATCTTCTTTGGTAGTTTCCGACTATCCCTTCGACGTCCGGGGCAAGGCGATCCTGAAGAATCAGAGAGAATATTATATAGGCGGTATTCAACACCATAGTGCCCCTGTAGTTGTTGCAATCCAACCTGTCTCCCTTCTTGTATATGGGGTAAATGAGTGCTTCATTACATAAAATTATTCGGGTGAATGTGCCAACTATTTGATATTAAAAGATAATGCCTGTACTTTGCATTTCCAATCTTTCTTATTAAGTGTTAATGTAACGGATGGTAAGACAAGTGGTTTGAAAGGAATTTTCACTTCATAGTTGATAGATATCACACAACCTCATGCCAGGGAGGAATAGGTTTTTCTTTAATAATTTGTCTGAAATAAGGCATTAATGTATTATGCAATATTATATTATAGGTACTCGAGAAATTGTATCAGCTTTCTGGCTTAAAGTGAAACATCTCTGAGCTAACCAGTTTTACCTTTTATTCCAATAGTGAGGTGGTGAGCATAGTTGATTTGAAATAAGATAAGTTGATTTGAAATGATTTTCATTTCATCTCAAACAAATACCACACTTTCTCCAGTCAAAGACAAGACACATATGTTAAACATTATATTAACCTCATTCGAGAAAGAGTGTCTACTGCTTGAGATAAAGTAGAATGGCATTAACTCCGTATTTTCCAGTTCCGTAGTCCACTTAACCGACTTACTTGAGTATTTTTACAAGTAATGTGCATTTGACCTGTAATTCCGTATAAGAAAAAAGGTAGTTCAATTTGAAAGGCATATTTTAATTAAAACCCGTGTAACCCACAGATTTCACATGAAAACGGTTCAAACGGATATCTCTCCTTCCTTCCAGTGGCACAGTTAACCACTTGTTTGTGCAATAACGGCGCCTCCATCGAACTTCCTGCCCGTCCCATCCTACCACCTACGAACAGGGGGACGCGAACAAACATTTTCCACGACCACCGTCCACCGAGTGGCCAATCCATTCTCTTGGAAATCGTAACGCGATACCCCCGCTGCAAAAGGAACCAACAACAGAAACAAAAAGAGAGAGAAACGGATAAGGATAAGACAGCCAACGGGCGCGCATGCGCACCGCGTGGAAAACAATCGCACACGCACACGCACAGCCGCGGCGTGGGGAAATTTGTTGTGATTTTTTACAATCGCTCTCGCTCTCGGCCCATCACACGACGGCCCCCTTCAGTCAAACGTCGGCGCTGCCAACCGAGCGGCAGCAAAAATCGATACCTTTGATGTATTGTGTGTGCGTGGTGGAAAACTAAAAACGGGAGTACAGCGTTGTTCGTGCTTCGTGGGGCTGCTGAAACCGTGGTTGCTGCAAACGACACTACATTTGGACCCCATTTGCCCAGCACCCGTCGAAGTTGTGGTCAGTGGTGTGGTCCAAGGTACGGTGCAGCGCAAAAAAGCGAAATGAAGAACGGGTATGTGAGGCCGTAAGCCGTGGGGGATGCGCTTGTTCGCCAGTACGCAGAAAGGACCTTTCCGTTTTTGGATGGGCGTGTGTGAAACGACGGCAGGTTCGTGTGCGTGCGTGCGTGTCCGTGTGTGAAGGATTTTTCTGCTCCATCACTAGGCCCAACTCGGGCTAGAGTAGCAGGTCGTGCACGCGCATACACAAAAAAATTGGGAACCAAGGATAATATGGATCCCGACCGTCGTCCAGCAGCCGTGCAGTGCCCAACCATGTTCACCGTGTGTCGCCCGTGCCCGTTTGGGGTGTGTGTTTATTTTAGCAAACTCAGCCATTTTGGAATGTAATTAGCCGTCGCTAAACGCACAGAGGGAGGGCTGCCTACTACGATCGCACATTGAACGGGACGAAAAAGTGTTTTGTATGTGCGGTGAGCAGCAGGGAGTGTGTGTGTGTGTGTATGTGAAAATCAACCAAGCCTTGATGGAGGCACTGCCTACTAGAATGCCGCAGGCGGCCAGCCAGGACGGCAGACGATAATGGGTAGTGTGGGGTAGGTGTCGGTGTGGGTGATGTCGTCAGGTGGTGTTTAGTGAAATTTTTCGTTAGCCAAATTTTGCGGTAACTTACCGTCGTCGTCGTCGCTTTAGGATAGCATAATTTACACGCCAGCTGTAGCGGGGGATCGATTTTTGTCGACCGCTTGTCTGCACAGCTGGCCATCCTCGAGCGTAAGCTGAAAACAAGGAGAAAGAAACGATATTAGAGCGAAGAAACGATAATAGAAGAAGGAGCAGGATCCTCCGATTCGCGAAAAAATCGCCCGTGATTGATACAAACCCGCTCAGAACCGGCCGCCACCAGGAGGAATTGATGCGCAAAAACAGGCACGACTGGCGAATCACACGGGCAAGGGATGAGCCGTAGCCGGCGGTCTTCGTTTGGCCACCAGCACTACCAGCAGCAGCAGCAGCAGCAGCATCAGCAGTTTAGCATCACCTCCACCATCAACTATGACGATGGGCTGTGCGATGGCGGAAGCGGCCCGGGGCTGGTCCCACCCGGCGGCACCACGTCCTCGCCGTCGCGGTTTAGCGAGTCGTCCTACTCGAACCTGGGATCCCGCCTGACCGCGTACGTCGCCCAGGCTCCCCTCCACAGCTCCACCGTCGCCCCGTCATCGTCCACCGCTTCCTCGCTGCCCCAGCCCATCCATCCGGGCTCGTCCGCCTCTTCGGTTTCGTCCGTGGCCGATCGGTACGGGCCCGGGGAGGAGTCGCTGCGGCCGTGCTGCATCTCACCGGCTGCACCACCATCCGCCAGCGACCGTTACTCGACCAGTTCGGCCCCAAACTCCATCATGTATCCGGAAACGCGCAACGGACCGCACCATCGTTCGATGTCACCGGGATCGAGGTGAGGCGTTTGTCTGCACACAAAAAACACAATTTGAAAGATAAATTAACGTTTGCTTTTTCCCCCTCTTTTCCCCTTCCCTTCCAGAACACGTTATCCCGTGCCGGAGCGGTTCCGGGATCCACCGGCGTCAGCGCCTCCGCAGCAAAGCACCACCCAGCCCAAGCTGGACCAGTACGGCAACTATCTGATCGGCAACAATGCGCCGCTAATGACGAGCTCGGAAAGCTACAACTATCTCACCTCGACCGTGCACACGCCGGTGAAGCGCTACATTCCGACGCCGCCGCCCGCGGAGAACTTCTCGCACTGCGAGCCGGTCGGCGGTGGCGCCGGTGGTCTCGGTGCGAGCCTAATGGCCGGCCTGATGGCGTCCGGCGGGGGCATCAACATCATCAACGCTGCGCAAGCCGGTGCAGGTGGATCGCTGCTCAAATCGCTGCCGTACCGGTTGAAGGTGCCGAAATCGGCGGACCCGGCCGGCCTAGGGGAAGATGCGACGGATCATTACGCGACGCCACCGCGTGCCCGGCCCGTCGGGGGCAAGTGTCCGCAGCAGCCGATCTGTACGTTCGCCGGCCAGCCGGTGGTCGGTGGGACGCTCGGACGGCAATCGCTGCAGCCGGACTATGCGTTGCTCCGGGCGGCCACACCGGTCAGCATTATGAGCGAACCGATGGTGCTGGGCCATGCACCTTCGTCGGACGAGGAGCAGTGCTATCAGTGTAACAGCTTGCGGCAAGCGACCGGCGTCCACCAGACGACGCAAACATCCGGCCCGATCAGTCCGCAGCCACTGTCGATCTCGTCCGTGTCGATGTCGGATATGGAGCGGCAATCGCCCCTCAGCCCACCGTCGCTCGTATCGCACGCTTCGTACCCACACCATCATCATCATCATCATCATCACCATCATCACCATCAGCAGCAGCAACAGCATCAGCAGCAGCAGCAACACTACACTTTGACAACACCGGGAGATGACGGCCGGAACGCACAGCAATCGCTAATCATCGCACAATCGCACACACTGAACAGCTCGTGCAGCAACCCGTCGATCATTATCCAGTATCAGCATCAGCAACACATACAGGCGCATCAGCAGATCCAGCAGCAGCCGCTTTATCAGCAGCTGCAGCAGCTCCAGCAGCAACACGCTCAGCAGCAGCAACAGCAGCAGCAGCAGCATCATCACCAGCTACAGCTACAACACCAACAAGCACAGCAGCAAGCGCACCAGCAACAGGTTCAGCAGCAGCAGCAGCAGCAGCAGCAACAGCATCAACAACAGCAGCTGCTGCAGCACATGCACCTGCCCCGGCTGCAGCCCGACTCCACCCCGTCAACACTGCAGCGGAACGTGCAGGCGATCCGGCAGCAGCGGCTCACCCACAAGCAACGCATCAAGGAGTATCTGCGCCGCAGCACGTCCCAGTTTTTCGGCGTCGACCAGCTGCACGATGACTACGAGCAGCAGAAGTGGGAGGACCGGCAGAAGCGGTTCGCCATCCGGCGCTTCGGCTCGCTCAAGGACGAGCTGCCACCGAACGGACGCGGACCGTCCGAACCGAGCGCGGACGTCATGCACGACCACCTGACGCACAGCGACCGGCCGGACGTGCTGCCGGCCCAGAGCCAGGACGAGCCGGAAACGGAGCAGAACCGCCGGCAGCGCTTCAACCCGTACTACCGGCACGAGGGCGGCGAAGAGTTTCTGGTCGAGCGGAAACCGTCCGTGTCGCGCATGATGCTCAGCGGGCTGGTGTTTGTGGTGCAGAGCCTGCGGAACCGGGTGCCGCGCCGGCAGAAGCAGTGGTCCCGCAGCTTTGCCCCGGCGCACGTCGCCCTCAACAATGACGATAACGATATCTACGACGGGCTAACGCCGGTGCAGGAGGATGAGATGTTTTTCGATGTGCCGGCGGGTGGTGGTCAGAATGGTGCGGGCGGTGGCGTCCCGCCGACCCAGCAGGAGCAAGATCTGGCCGGTGCGCCAGTGCCGGACAATTCGCACCAGATCTACATGCTCGAGACGGACCGGGCGCTCGTGAGCAGCGGGTGGCGGACGCGCACGGCCGAGGAGCAGCTGCATCTGCAGGACGTTGCGGCCGGGCGCAACAACGCCATGTTTCAGTTCTTCTACGGCCAGCGCATACCGGGCACGATACTGGAGAGCGTGCTGGACAACTCGAGACGTCCGCCGCGCCACTGCATCAAGCTGTTGCGGCCGAACGCGCTGGACGACCGGTACGACTACCGGCCGTACTTTACGTACTGGATCAACACGACGCAGATACTGGTGCTGCTGCTGACGCTGCTGTGCTACGGGGTCGGCCCGATCGGCATTGGGTTCGAGCAGAAGAGCAGCCAGGTGCTGGTCACTAGTCTGAGCTTGCAAACGGTACGTGTGATGGGCGATTTGGGTTTGGGATGTGCGTTGTAGTGATGTGCTCTTTGGAGCGCACCCACAACTCCGATTCCGACTCCGATGACTGTAAGTCCGATTCCGACTCCGGCAAAATCCGAACTACTAGTTCCTCCCGGAGTCGGAGTCGCTTGGAGTCGTTCGGAATCGGAGTCGTCCGGAGTCGTGTTTATCGTATACAGTAATGATCGGCGGGTCTACCCGAACCTATCGAGTCGGAGCCATCCATAAGCAACTCGGAGTCGTTCGGGTCGACCCGAAAGGTACAAGTAGGTTCAGTAGGTTCAACGACTCCGGTAGATGCGAGAAAGCATAAGCGACTCCGACCCGTTGGAGCAGGGAGTTCGGGTCGGGTCGAGTCAAGGTAGGTTCAATACCCGACCCGAACTCGCTGCACCAACGGATCGGAGTGGCCCGAACTCGTTGAACCCTCGGGTCGGATTTGATTCCGACTCCCACTTGGCGCACCCGCTGCACCCATGAGTGGGAATCGATTCCGACTGGCTCGCACCCGACTCCGGGTCGGGTCGTGAAATGAATCGTATGACCCACCACTAGTATATAACCCTTTGTTTCGAAAGCCGATTCCGGACGTCTTCGATTCCAACTGATTCCGGCCAATTGGACGACTTTGAGCGTCTCGGAATGACTCCAAGTCCCAATAACTCTGGATGACTCCGGACGACTTTGAACGACTTTGAACGACTCTGGACGACTCTGGACGACTCTTGACAACTCCGAACGGCACTTTACGACTCCGCGATATTCCGAACGACTCCGAATATTGCAGAGCGGACATACCTTCCGGGGTCGATTCTGAATTTATCGGAGTCAGATCGCAGTCGACTCCGAATTTTTGCCAACTTCACCCATCACTAGCGTATTGTTTGCTAATGCGCCTCTTCGCTTCTCAGGTTCAACACTACGAGCCACGAAACATTTGGATTGGGCCGCGCCGGGACGACCTGGTCCATCTAGGGTCGAAGTACGCGCCCTGCATGCGCAGGGACGGCCGAATCATGGATCTCATATCGAAAACGCGCAAGCAGGAGCGCGAAACGGCCTGCTGCATACGCAACGATGATTCCGGCTGTGTGCAGAGCTCCCAGGCCGACTGCTCCGTGCGTGGACTGTGGCCTACGGTAAGACCCTGTGCCATTATTTGCTTCATCCATTTCTTCATTCAAAACGTCTTGTCCGGCTCTTTCGGCAGACCATTTCAACGTGGAAAAAGTGGTCGCCGGGCGATTCCGGCCCTGGGGGGCGCATTTCCGGCAGCGTGTGCGGTCTCGACCCGAAGTACTGCGATGCGCCGGCCTCGATCGCACCGCACGAGTGGCCGGACGACATCACCAAGTGGCCTATCTGTCGGAAGAACAATCAGTTTACGCAACGCTTCCGCTTCAAGGATCACACTGCCGAGCACATGGTGTGCGAGGTGATCGGCCACCCGTGCTGCATGGGCATCTCGGGCGAGTGCCGCATCACGACGCGCGAGTACTGCGACTTTGTCCGGGGCTACTTTCACGACGAGGCGTCCCTCTGTTCACAGGTAGTTAGGGACATAGCGTCGCCGTCGGCGGCGGTGACAATGTGTCATCTTAACTGGATTGTTTTCTTCTTTGCTCGGTAGGTTTCCTGCTTGAACGATGTGTGCGGCATGTTTCCGTTCATCGTGACGGACCTGCCCGACCAGTTCTATCGGCTGTTCACGTCACTCTACATCCACGCCGGTATCGTTCATCTCATAATCACTGTTGCCTTTCAACACATTCTCCTCGCGGATCTGGAGCGTCTGTTGGGATCACTGCGAACGGCGATAGTTTACATTGGCTCGGGCATCGTCGGCAACCTGACCAGTGCCATCTTCGTGCCCTACAAGGCGGAGGTAATGCGGTCTCGGAAACACTGTTCATTCTAGTGGTGGAAGCTCGGAAGCGGACCTACCTGATACTGATGCCGTGTTCGGAACCAATTCCGGAGCCGATACCAATGCAGATATCGATTCCGGTGCCGATTCCGGAGCTGATTCCGATGCCAGATTCGATTCCGATTCCGAAGTCGATTCCGGTGTCGAATCCGGAACTGAATTTGATGCTGGAATCGATTCCGATTCTGGATTCGATTCCAGAGCCGATCCCGGAGTCCATTCCATTGTCGAATCCGGAGCAGATTCTGGAGCTACCTCCGAAGTCGATACCGGAGTTGACTCCGCAGACGATTCCGGAGTCGATTCCAGAACCGATTTCGAAGTTGACTCCGAAGCCGATTCCTGAGTTGTCTCTGGATCCGATTATGGTGCCTGATTCTGAATAAAGCTGATTCTGATGCTGGATTCGATTCCGATTCCGAAGTCGATTCCGATGTTAAATCCGGACCTGATTCCGACGCTATAATCGATTCCGATTCTGGAGTCGACTCCGAGGCCGATTCTGGAGTTAACTTCGAAGTCGATACCGGAGTAAATTCCGCAGACGATTCCGGAGTCGCCTCCGGTATCGATTCCGGAATCAGAATCGGATTCGATCTGGGAATCGCAATTTGCTCTGGTAACGGAATCAGGATTGACTCCAGAAATTGAATTAGCTCCGCAATGAGAATCAGTTCTTGAACTGAAATAAGAAATATCAGAAGCGAAATCAGTCCGGGAATCTATATGAGAATGGATCGTTTACAAGTAGATTTTGATTCTTTGCTGCTATCAATGCGTAGCATCATTAGACCAAAACGCCTATTCTAGTATGGATATGCCTAAACCGGAACCAGATAGATTCCAGGGCAATTTTCGGAACCAATTCCGAAGCCGATTTCGGAACCAAATCTGGAGCCGATTTCGGAACTAATTCCGGAGCCGATTCCGCAATCGATTCAGGAAACTTATTCCGGAGCTACTATCCGGAATCGACTTCATTTTTCCCATCACTAGTGGATTCAATATGCTCATCCTGTTTTTTTCTTCTTTCCCCAATTAACCCCCTGGGTCAATGGTCGCAGGTCGGTCCTTTACCATCACTGGCGGGCACGCTGTCCTCGCTGCTCGTGCTGCTCATACTCTGCCACTGGCGCAATCTGAAGAAACCACAGTACGCCATGCTGAAGATGCTCTTCCTCGGCTGCCTGCTGTTCGGTATGGGCACGTTACCATGGCAGCAGAACTTTACCGGCCTGCTATCGGGGCTGCTGTTCGGTACCACCTTCACGCTTGCGCTCACCCCATACCTCAGCTTCGCCAAGTACAGCCGAAAGGGCAAGGTAAAGTGCAAACCGATATGCCCTAAAAGCTTGAAGCGCATACTAAACTGACCCGAATTTGTCGGCATACTTATTTGTCTTCCAGATCAAGCTAGTGTGGAGCTGCTTCGCGCTGCATTTCGTGCTGTATGCGCTCATCTTTCTCGTGTTCTACCTGTTTCCGACCATCTTCTCGCTCAACTTCCTCGAGGGCAATCAGATCTCGAGCATCAACGACAACAACGGCATGCACGATCACTTCAATCCGTACGATACGTTCAACTACTTTAACGGTAAGCATGGGCTGGACGGTGGCGGCTCCTCGCACGGCGGCATGCTGCCGGGCGAGGGCGGCCGGGCCGGGGGCGATGTGGGCGGCGGTGGCGGACGCATTAAGGATTACGATCGCGGCGGAGGGAATCGATACGGCGGCAAGGACGGTGGCGGCGGAGGCGGTGGTGCTATTAGCATGTCGGGCGGCACGATCAAAGCCATTAATCCCAAATACAATAATATAAATAGTAACGGTAATCTTAACGCTAAATCCAATATGCATAGTTATAAGATGGTAGCTATATGTGAGAAGGGACAGTGCAATCCGCGTCCGAACGCATGACGTCGATGTGTTTTACCCACGGCGTACGGCCGCTCATCAATACGATTGATTTCCATTTTATTCATCCGTATCACACTTATTGTACCGTTATTTACCGAAAGGAAAAAAGGCAAAAAAGGATAACAACACGCATATATACCGATATACTCCATATACCCTCCCTCCCCATAGTACACGCGAAGAGCAGTCAGTGAAAAGGAAAGCGAAAGGAAGTGACAGGGAGCGGAACGCAAAAAAGAAAACGCAAACAACCCCCGGAAATGTTTAGGAAAAATCGTCTCGAGGAGAAAACAGGGCATACGAGCCGATCATCAATATGTATTGTGCAATCTTGTCAGTGGAGCGCGGTGTAACGAACAAGGCGGATGGTTGCGAAAAACGTGCAGCACTGAGGGACTGAGTAGTGTACACGTGCGTGGTGAAGCTGACATGCATCTAAGTAAAACACAAACACACACACTCACAAAGTAACGAAAATTGAATGAAATATATAATGAAAAACGCATGGTGTTTCATTTCCATAGAAATGGTTTAGTTTAGTGGTCGTTTCAGCGATTATTTGGCAGCAAAATGAGAAAGAAAATGTCGAAACAGTGAATTTAAAAACATGTTTCGTGTAAAAACAATTTGTGGGGCTTTTGAGGATTTTTTTTGTGTCAATTTTTGCATGCAGCAGAACATTTGTTCTTGAATTTCATTTGCAACGGAACATTTGAATTTGCAGTACCAGCACGGTTGCTGGCTGCGTGCTCTCTGCCCCGTTCGAGACAGTACGCAGCCTAAAAAGGGGAATCATATGATAGCTGTCAAATGCGCCGGCATATGCGGTTTGTTGTGGTTGGATTGTTATTGTGCAAACAAACGGCGTTCGTTGCAAGCGTGTGCTGAAACGTGATTGCTTTTTTAGTCGGATTCAATATTACTTTACAGTATGGAAGTAAAAGTGAACAAAAAGAGTAAATCCTGCACCGAGGACGAATTGCTTGCTCTGTCAAAAGAGGTAAATAGATGTGGCTTTCTCATGCTGTAGTTAGTGGATGCTGCAAAAAGCACCTTGATTCCAGCGAGCTTCATTGGAATTGGGCGATAAGCGAAAATTCGGCTACATAATTCCCACACGCTTTTTGTGGGAATGTTCTTGCTTGGGAATCCCACCTCCTTGTTGACGAATCGGTCTTTCATTGCTACGCTAATTGTAAGATTGATAATGCTCAATGTGCGCTAATCACCATCATGAGCGAAACAGTAACAAAAAAGGCGCACAAACTCTCCTAAAAATTAGTCTCATTATAATTCTGATAAGCTTTATTTACACTCCGCTAGTTGACTATAAAAGAAGATTGGCATTGTCCGTTGTGGCACAGTATCATTCTGCAGTAGCAAAGCGATCGGCTCTAGCGCACCATGTTCGTTTACAAAATAATCCTGTGCTGTGTGTTGTTTGCATCAAGAAAAATCGCCTGCAACGGACGGAATGTTACAGCACCGCTCTTAAGTGGGCTGGCGTTTGAAATGCTTACGACAAAGCTAGAATATCTACAAGACAAGTTGATCGAGATGGAATCTGCGGCGAAGAACGCCGACCAGCAGCTTTCCGAGGCTATTGATGAGCTGAGCAGGACGGTGCAGAATCATTTCAACAAAACGGAGCATACAGCAAACGCCAACCACGAACAGATGGGGCAAAAGATCCAGGCGTTGGCAACGAAAGCCGACCTTGCGTGGTTGAAGATCGATTCGGGCTTGTATCTTCGAAACTTTTCGCTTCGTTCGTGCAAAGAGGAACCATCAAAGCAATCGGGAAAGTACATCATGCAGGGCACCATATACGATGCACCGTTCCTGGGATATTGCGAACAGAGCAGCTTTGGAGGCGGATGGTTGGTGGTGCAGTACCGGTACGACGGAGCGTTAGAC
Organism: Anopheles merus; assembly: GCF_017562075.2. NCBI lineage: Eukaryota > Metazoa > Arthropoda > Insecta > Diptera > Culicidae > Anopheles > Anopheles merus. Next base: position 33,534 of record NW_024427861.1, read on the forward strand.
TTTTCCCGCGACTGGGCAGAGTATCGCAACGGGTTCGGAAGCACGGATGGAGAGTTCTGGCTCGGGTTGGAGCATCTGCATCAGCTGACGGCGACACGAAAGCATGAGCTGGTGGTCGAATTAAAAGACTTCGATGGCAACTACGTGTACGCACGGTACGATGAGTTCGCGATCGACAGTGAGACGGGTCAATATCGGCTTATGAAGCTGGGATCGTACACAGGAACGGCGGGAGACGGCTTGAACTACCAAAGCGGTATGAAGTTTACGACAAAGGATCGGAAAAATGATCTTCACCCATTTCTAAACTGTGCAGTCCATCATACGGGTGGTTGGTGGTACAGAGACTGCGCTAAATCGAATCTTAACGGAGGCTACATGAAAGGAGAGACGCCGAAGGGAATGTTTTGGGTTCCGTACAAACCGTCCGGTCTGGCGTACTCAAGAATGTTGATTCGCGAAATATAACACCACTGCTGTGCACTGTATTAATAAAAAATGAGCCAAAGCGCCCATTTCAAGACGGATGCATAGATCTTCACGCAAAATGTGCGAATTTGTCATATGGGAAAGGAAAGAAAGGAAGCATTCCGTTGGGGTATAATGTTCTCGATTTCAAATACCAATAATCTTTAATTTTTTGACGTGTTTTCACCTTTTTGTATTTTTATTACAGGAATTAATTGATAAAATCAAACAGCTGGAAGCACACAACACGCAGCTGAAAAGCATTGTGCAGAAAAACCTTCAATCACGCGACGAGACCGCCAATGGCAACGCGAAGAAGAAACACCGTCCGTTCGATTTCGCCAAATGCTTCAAGCGACACATTCTCCTTCGCTTTTACTATCTCGGCTGGGACTATCAGGGATTTGCTGCGCAGGAAGATTCGATCGAAACGATAGGTAAGTCATTTTTCTTACACGTTTCTTTATACTTAGTCAAATAAATATTTTATTTTATTTTTGTAGAGCATCACATGTTTGCTGCACTGAAAAAGGTTTGTCTGATCGAGAGCCGGGAAACCTCCAACTACAATCGCTGCGGCCGCACCGACAAAGGTGTGAGTGCGTTCCATCAGGTCATTAGTCTGGACGTTCGGTCAAAGTTTGCGCCCGAGCTGCAGCTAGATGCGAGCAGCCTAACGACGGAGCTTGATTACTGTGCCATGCTGAACCGGGTGCTGCCGGAGGAAATACGCTGCCTCGCCTGGATGCCGATGACAAATCCCGCCTACAGTGCACGGTTCGACTGTCGCTCCCGTACGTATCGGTATTTCTTCCCCCGGGGCGATCTTAACATTACCGCAATGGAAGAAAGTGCTCGCTATCTAGTGGGTGCGCACGATTTTCGCAACCTTTGCAAAATGGACGTTGGCAATGGGGTGGTTAGCTTTGTGCGAAGCATCGACGCAATCAGTATAAAACCATCGCAGCGGGATAGTGAGCGTGACGGTAGTAGCTACGATATGATGTACCTGGAGCTGCGAGGCAAAGCATTCCTGTGGCATCAGGTCCGTTGCATAATGGCGGTGCTGTTGCTGGTTGGACAGGGCAGGGAAGAGCCATCGGTGGTGAAAGATTTGCTCGATGTAGAGCAGAATCCCTGCAAACCGCAGTACAGTATGGCGAGTGATGTGCCGCTCAATTTGTACGATTGTCAGTTCAATGAAAAGAGTGGCGAATCGAATGGAGAGGAGACGATGGAAGGAGAAAGTGATTTGAGCGATTGGATCTACAAAGAGGAAGATCTGCGACGCACAATTTCCGATTTACAGGGACTGTGGATGAAGCACAGTGTGAAGTATGTCAAGGACAGCAATGTAGCTGCAATTTTTCTTTATTAATTCGTTTCTTTTCTTTTTTCAAGAACCACAATGATACGGGAAATGCTGAAAACGTTACACAGCATACTGGAAGATCGCTTTGCAGGGGCTCCCCCAATCCGCGACCAATCGGCGCTGTTGACGCAGGGAGTGCGAAGCAAAGAGTACTGCCCGCTGCTTCAACGCCAGCGCTGTGGTAAGTGCGTGGGAAATTGTTTCACCATTTGATTTGCATTTTTGCACTAAATACCAAGGATTTTCCTTCTCTCTGCTTTTCGCACAACAGAAAGTCTTGAGAACCGGATCGAACACTACGCCAAGAAGCGACGCATCGAGGTTAGCGTTAAATCAAACGACTGCAGCGCAAGCGGAAGCGACGAACCGGCGGCCGAGCACGTACGCACTGGCACCGATCGTAACAGCAATGTAGATCACGGCGTGTCGGGAATGGACAATTAGCACACAAGTGTTAGCGTTTGTGTGTGTGTGTTATGAATGATTTTATTAACTTTACCAGGGATATATTTATGGGACCTTTTTTTTTTGTACAATCCAGCGTGGAGTGAGGAAATGAAATGAAAAAACCTTCCTTAATCTATCTATTTCTACCGTGATTAGTGTCTATCTCACTCTCGCTGTCTCTCTCTATCTCTCTTCTAACACAAAACTCTGGTCCGATTCGGAGCAATTCGTTCCATCGTGTGAGACACGCAAAACACGCACGCACGCGACAGCATTTGTCGGCGGCTTGCGATCCGCCGCGCCAAAACCGCGGCCAAGTACGTGCAAAATCAGTATGCCGTTCGTATGATCGGTGCCATCGAAGTGTGTGTATACGTTGTTGCGTAGGTTGAAATCTTAAAGATATAGTGGCCATCATGCACTCACTTTTAAAACAAGAAAAGAAAGAAAAAAACGCTCCGCCACAGCAGCAGCAGCACGGTCACACCAAGCACACTATACAAGAACAGGTGACTAGAATTGAAGTGGTCCGTGGGTGGAATAAATAAATAGACAGGCCCTGGTCCTGGTGTCGCTTTACACAGGCGCGGCATTTTGCTGCTCCCCTCTCCTCATTGAGCCTTGCAAACGCATTTTGCATTTTTTTTTGGTTGGGAGTTGTGAGACGCGCTCCGTTGTGTGAGGGAAACAGCGTGCGATGATATCTTAAGGTTCAGTTCGGTAGATTATCCACTGACTTGGCCCGGTGGTATCTACCAAAAAGAATAAAAAAAGGAGAAATATGAGGCATTAGGAAATCAATTTGAAGGTATTGAGGGTCGTCAAACGTCTTCTTACCTTCTGCGGGCCAGCTTGAGCACGACCGGTCCTTCCTTGACGTTTTTGAACAGTGCGATCGTCTCGCAGTGGCTCATACCCTGCACGGCGGCATCGTTGATGGACAGAATTTCATCACCTGTGAAGAGAAGCAACCAACAAGAGTAATTGCTGAAGGACAAACCCGTCAGGGAGTTGATTTGAGCCCGCCTCTTACCCGCCATTAACGTTCCATCGAGTGCGGCCTGCCCGCTCGGGAAGACGGTCTTTACGTAGATGCCCATATTGCCGCGCGGTGAATCCCGACCGCCGACAATGCTGAAGCCGAGCGATTTCATCCCGGTGCCTTTGTGGAACGTGACCGTTAGATAGGTGCACTTGTGTATTCCTTTGGGATAGAAAAAAAGCATTAAAATAAGAGGAATTCAATAGGGATTCTTCCCAACACTTACCCTCGATGTAAGACGAACCCTCCTCGTTGATCAGTATCCGTACGCCCGCCTCAAACTTTGTACCATCGAGCGTGCAGTCGAGCTCGTCGCGCGCCCCACTTACATTGCTCTCCGTCTTGGACCGCTGCAGTGGCACGCTTGCCTCCGCCTTACTCTCCACCACACCGTCATCCGACTTTAGCCGGATGCGCTGCACCGATCGTGGGATGTCTTCCTCACTCTTCAGTGCCTTCGCACCGCGATACGCCGATCCGATCGGAACGTTCCGCCGTATCGTGTCGGAAATCACCTGCACCAGGACGGTCGGAGCGTGTCCTTCGGCGATGGACGCACGGGAACTGGCATTCCCATCGTCTGCCTCACCATTTGCCGTCAGGTGACGTATCGATTGATTAATGCTGCCGTGCGAAACGGGTCTGTACAGTGAGTAAAGCCCCGTCTCGTTCGAATCGATCCGATGCTTCGGCTGCCCGTGATCACCACCGTTCGGCAACAGCTCCTCATCACTGTCCTTTATCAGCCGCTTTGAACCGAGTATCTGTGAGTAACCGTTCTTCACCAGCGCCTCACACCGCTGCTTGCTTATCATTTGCCACTTTTCATCGTCACAGATGGTGTTCGAGATCGAGATGCGGTTCGCGTACACTGGCACATAGTCGGCCGGTGCGTAGATCGGTGTCAGCGGGAATGGTTTGGCTGGGCCGGCGGTGTTGCTGGGAGTGCTGGTGACGGCCGGCGCTTTGGATGACCGCGTCGGTGAGGACGACGATGATGAGGATGACGAAGAGGCTCCGGACGAGGAGGAGGAGCTGCCACCGATCGTGATCGCACCGGACGTGGCCGGCCGGGAATCGATCTTGATCTTTCGGTTGGCGTCAGAGTTGAACGTAGTTAACTCGTCATGTGCAATGACAAGGTCTACGACATTGTTGACAAATGTCGACAGGATACGCTGGACAGTGCTGGGAGACTGCAGGCCACGTAAATGATGCCCGTTTACGTTCACAATCTCGTCGCCGATGCGCAATCGGCCGTCTCTGCGAAAGGGCGAAAGGGGGAAATGAGTATCGAAACAAAAGCGTGACATTATGGGCGAAGTATTTGGTTTATGCATAAGTATCGTTTAATATGCAATGGCAACGATCACGTTTTGTGAGGTCCATTTTTGTTAGGATGCGAGGATGTGTTTGTGAGTTGCAATATATGGCAAGTTTTGGAGGAATTCGTTAGCTTTAAATGGTTGATTAATTACGGCCATCTTCAGTGTACTGAATTAGTGATGTACGTACTGAGTCCAAATAAGTCTGAATGAGTGAGTGAGTAAATCGCAGTGCATGAATTAAATAATTCGTGAGTTGTATAACTCTTTCGAGAGTTAAACGTCGCTGAGTGATTGCACTTTCCGCGCCGATCTGTAGCTTACCCACAGCAAGTCAAATCATTTATGAGTAAAACGACGCTTTTAAGAGAGCACAGAACGAGCAATAACTCACTAACAACGAATTAAACCATTCATGAGTAACTAACCAATATCCATTTAAATCAGAGATGTCAAACTGTTGGCCCGGTTGAAGTCTTTGGGTGTGGCCCGGGACCGCTTGAGCCATCATTTATTTTGAATTTTTACGGACACCTGAACTAATTATAAGACCATCTATCTTCAGAAAACCTTATCGGTGTTTTGCTCTATCAAAAAAAGATAAAAACTCAAAAAACTGTTCGAGTTATAGAACAAAAACCAAAAATGTGTATTTTGCTGAAATTGAGCAGTGAACTCCGGAACACATTGTTTTTGTTTAGTGGCATGGTTACAAAATTATTAAAAACTTTTTTTATCCCTTAAAATCCGTTTACGTTTTAGCTTCAAACTCATCAAAAATCGTAAATTTCAAAAATTAATTTTTCTTTTAATTTTAAGCAACCAATCAGGGTATTGTTTTGGGGAAAGTATCAGATTCTTTCGACACGGTTGCTGCTTAGAACATTATACCTGCTTCTGCAAAACGTTTATAAATTAGTTGAAATCGAGACTGTCAGCACAAAGCACGAGTTACTTTTGATAGGATGCTACAAACTTGATTTCAAACTTTCCCTGAGGCAGCAGTGACTAGACTAGACTGCAGGTGAGCAAATAGCTCTGAATTTAGTCGTCATAATAAAAGGGGATTTCTATGGCCATTGCCACACATTTTGAAAATATCAGAGGCTTATGGCCAATTGAAAATAATTTCCTGCAAACATCCTCTAGTGAAATGTTTCTTAAATTTAATAAACTTAATTTTGCACCAAACGTTTCACTGTTGTAGCGTAACTATTATCCCAATTAGAAATGAAAGGAACTGCTTTGTATCATAGAATCACATATAAAAACTAGGTTGCGGCCTGTGCCATTCTTTTTAGTAGCATTTTTGCCCGCAGGATCGAATGAGTTTGACTTCGCTTGTTTAAATCAATCGAGCAACTCTTTGAGAGTAAAACCTCGGTGAGTGATTAAGTGTTCAGTAGCTCACACACACAGCGAATTAACTCTCTTGTAAGTTGGCGCTGAACGACCAGTAGCTGACCCACGGTGAATTGAATCATTCGTGATTTAAGTAACTCTTTAGAGAGTTTATCCTCTCTTAAATGAATTTATTCATTTAGGAGCTGAATAACTCTATCGAGAGTTGAATCATGAAATTAACTCATTGTGCCAATCAATAGTTAGTTGCTACAACTAAATAATTCTAAAAAAGAAGATAAATAAGATGATAAGTGATTTAGATATTTGCAGTTACTAACAACTCGCTCACAGCAAATGATATCATTGTTGAGTTGAAGAACTCTTTCGCGGACACTCAGAGCGATCACCAGTAACTAAAAAATTAAAATAACTCTTATGGGAGTTGAATCTTGCTGAGTTGAAACTCACTCTACAGTAGTTTGTCATAATTCTCAACTCTTAAACTCATAAAGCGTGAGTTAAAGATTTAACTCGTCATCCTGACTCAAGTTCTTTTTGTTTAGAGACTTTGATTCTACTGGTTTCAATTGCATATTAAAAGTCATGTAATTTGAATTTAATGATGGCACGCAATAACTCACTTGTAAGCAATCCCTTCCGGATCGATCTCGGTGACCAGATAGCGCGTCTCGCACTCGCCCTCATCCAGCCCGATCGTTTGCGGCGTCAGCTCGATGCCGATCGTGTCGTCTCCCTGCTGCTTCACCAGCTTGATCTGCCGGAACCGACGCCGGATCGTACCGCAATCGAAGCCACCATTGGTAGCCGCAACGCCGGAAACGATCGACGACGAGGAGGATGACAGCCGTCTCCGGCTACCGAACACGTACGATTGGTCCTTCGAGCGGATCGCATCCACATACGCATCACCTCCATTAAAGGACGCTCCCGACAGCTGCTGTTGCTGCTGCTGGTGATGATGGTGAGACAAGCTAACGCTACTGCTCAGCGACGTATTGCTCGCATCATCGATCTTATCCTCTGCGTGCCGGCCATCACTATCATACCCTGACTCGTTACTGCTCAAACAGCTGCTCAGCCGCTGGTAGTTCAGCACAAAGCTGTGCTCCGTGTCGGTGAGCGTTTTGATGGAGTTGTTGCGTGACATGATGCCAACGTCACTGTTTGCACCGATCGATTTGCTATCGGTTGCGGAGGGCAGAAACACATCGCTACCACTCTCGCCAGAGATGTTGAGCTGCGAATCGGTGATGGACACACTGTCGAGATCCGAGCGAAGACTAACGATTGAACCACGGTTCCCGGTACGGAGCAGGTTCTCCTTGATACGGCTGTAGTTGATTACCGAGCCACCGTTCTCTTCCGGCAGTACCGAAAGCTTGGAGCGCAGGAACGCGTACGGGAAGTGATTCTTTTTGGAAAGCGAACCTTCCGGTGGGGTTGTCTGCTGACCGACACGTGCAATGTCGTCACAGCTGGAAGATTTGGTTGCTGTCGAGCTGGATGGGGAAGCGGAGGACGTCTCGGAGTTGGATCCACCATTACCAGCCGCTCCGTTTGTCTGTTCGCCACGCAACCCCGTGAGATGGAGCTGTGAGGAAGAGGACGAACTTCCGACGGATGATTTCGTGTGTCCATTTGCTAGATTGACACCGTCGGTAGGATCATCACACTTCACGTAGGAAGACGTATTGAGCTGACTCGTCGAACTACTCCGGTACAGCATCTGTTGGTGTTCCATTTTGCTCAGGTCGGCCTGCGTTTGGGCCAGCGACATGTGATGCAGCAGTTGATGTGGTTGTTGGGAGTGTTGGGCCTGCTGTTGAGTTTGTTGCTGCTGCAAGAATTGTTGCTTCTGATATTGGTTCGACTTGTGGTTAAGCATACCGGTCGAACCCATGCGGTAGAAGAAATTTCGGAACGTACCGGACGATCGTTCCGAGTTGAGCTTGACCAGCGGGTCGTGCCCATTCGAAGCTGGACCACCGTTCGCGGAACGATGACTTTGGTATGCTTTTAGCGGGACGGTGGATTTTCCCTTCCGGCCACTCTCCTGATCGGCGCCACAGATCGTACTGATGCACGGTTCCGACGAGGAGGCGATCGATGTGGCGGTCGCACTGATCGGCGACATGGAGAAGGTGGAGCTGGTGGCCGGCGGTGGCACTACCGGTGGGGCTACGGTGACAAGCGCAACGCTACCGGGGACGGCCAGCTTGTGGGCGTCGCTGCCACGACGAAGTAGATCAAACTTTTTGCCCATCTTGCGGCCCCATGTGAACACTGGGAAGCGGGAAAAAGAGAAAACAGAAAAGAGATTTGTGAGTGATTATTTCAATAAAGTAATTTATATTATTCCGAGTTACAACATTTCTTTACGATATTTAGATTTAATAAAAAGTTTTTTTTCTTAGATTGATGCTCCATGCAGATATATTGTCAGCATTTTAATGTAATTTGCTAGGAAAATCACATTAAAGAAAACTGTGTTTCATTATTTTAATATTCGTTTGTTTGATGATTTCATCTTTTAGTAAAGAAGTAAAAAAGTAAAGAAGTAAAGAAGTAAAGAAGTAAAGAAGTAAAGAAGTAAAGAAGTAAAGAAGTAAAGAAGTAAAGAAGTAAAGAAGTAAAGAAGTAAAGAAGTAAAGAAGTAAAGAAGTAAAGAAGTAAAGAAGTAAAGAAGTAAAGAAGTAAAGAAGTAAAGAAGTAAAGAAGTAAAGAAGTAAAGAAGTAAAGAAGTAAAGAAGTAAAGAAGTAAAGAAGTAAAGAAGTAAAGAAGTAAAGAAGTAAAGAAGTAAAGAAGTAAAGAAGTAAAGAAGTAAAGAAGTAAAGAAGTAAAGAAGTAAAGAAGTAAAGAAGTAAAGAAGTAAAGAAGTAAAGAAGTAAAGAAGTAAAGAAGTAAAGAAGTAAAGAAGTAAAGAAGTAAAGAAGTAAAGAAGTAAAGACGTAAAGAAGTAATGCTCAATGTGACCAGGGTTTTTTCAAAAAAACGTTTCCCTGCAGAAGAACTCCACTCTAACGCGATGGCTGAAACATGATCTATATCATGACGTGTAAACTGTTAAATTTATCCAGTATATTGTGTAAAAGGCACAAAAGGTCTAATATCAATCAGAGCTCCACTATATTGTAATTAAAAATAGTAAACAATGAAAAAATAAATAAATAAATAAATAAAAAAAAGTAAAAAAGTAAAGCATTTTAAAAAGGAAAAAATACTTCAGAACGAAATAACTAAAATAGTAAAGAAGTAAAGAACTAAAAAAGATTTAAAGAACCAAACGCACTAAATAAATAAAGAACTTAAGACTGAAATAACTCAAAAATTAAAAACATCAAAATTGATGAACATTTCAGCAAATGATGTCAATTTTGAAAAGCCTCACATTGTCACTAACATTTGACAGTAAATTTTATCATACAAATTAATCTTTTTTTTTCAAAACTGTAAAGCAATCCCAAAAAAGGTAGTAATAAACATGAAATGGTCCACACAACAGCATAATAAAAAGGGCGTATTGAACAGGAATTGTAAGCAAAACAACAATGGTGGCATTTTTGCATTCACGTATGCACATTCCAGCATCAAAAACACATGGCAGCAAAGCAAACGATCTCAGTTTTGTTTCACAGCCGCCGCTGGATTCCCTTCCGGGATGAGATAAAAGCTCTATTGTGTCGATAAAAAAAAACCCTCTCTCCCACCCGCGCGGCATCACATTGTGTGCTTTATGCTCACGAGCCATTCCAGCCGTCCTGCCGTGGGGCAATCATTTGTCGATTTGTGATTTAAAGCTCTGCCCAGGGTTTCGATGCAGCTCTACAAAACGGCTCACCAGTGGTGTAAGAAGAATGGGAAAAAACGATGGAACAGTGAAAAATCCGGATTCTCCCCCAGGGCGGGCATAGGGTGATATTGTTTGTGCGCGCGACTGCACAAAGACGTCCGCGCGAACGGCAAACTGCAGCAAGCGGCTTGTGCTGCATCATCGGTCTCGGCACGCGGACCTTGAACCAGCCCGCAACGGCAATGATGCATTTAATGATCGGGAAGATTATTGGCGCATGCAGATGGATGCTGGGTGTTTGTGTGTTGTTGTAACTCTATATTCCCGGGGCGCCATGTGGCAGGCTAGGTGCCGGGGAAGGCTCTCTTTGCTGGCGATACATTGGAGTCAGGCCGACGCAGCTGAACGGTGGACGTCGAAATGGGTGACTGCATTCGCGCAGGAACGACGACGACGAATGGTGGCGTGCGGCCCGACTGCATTGTAAGGTGTCGAGTTCCTAATGCGCCCAGACATGCGGAAAAATGTTTCGCTTTATTTTATTTCGCCCGGGTTTTGGAACGGGGCGACCTGAAGACGATCGTATTTCGTGCCCTTTTCCCTGCCTTACGGTGGTGTGGCACGGGGAGTTACAGAATGGGAAGTAAATTGAGAACTCATGCAACAATGAAAACATACTGGCAGCATATGGGCAAGGGAGGTTGCTATCCTGCAGCGGGTAAGGGTTGATTATGGTTCCAATAAAGGAGCTGTGAGCAATTGCAAACTGTTACTGTTCTTTGGCAGAAAGGGGGGGAGCACAGGCAAAAACCGGGCACCGGAGCCGCAGAGTAACGTGAGATCAATATGGCTGGCACACAGGATGGCTTTCAAGGACAATGATTTTTTTCTTCCTTTGCTGTAATCATTTTCTTTAATGAGCAAACGATGAAGAGTTGAGATGAGATGAACGATTTGAAACAGGTGAGTTTTTGGAGCAATATTCAAAACCTTTTGTCTGAACTGTACAAACTTCAGTAGCGAATACATCAAACTCCCATAAAAACAATTGAGTTCCAGTTCGATGGGTTTGATGGATTAGTTTCGAATATCTTATGAGTATCAATTAGCTCAGAATCGGTAGAAGTCTAAATAGCACCTAAGCAGCTTGTTACAGTTAACACTCAAAATCACTTCCCTTAATATTGCTACTTGAAATAACTAATCTAACTGGTGCACAAAACCACGAGACGGCGTCTATCTTTGACACTTTCACACGCAAGAGCCACCTTGTACCGATGTCATGCATTAAAAAGCTATAAAGCTCCGCTAAGTTGGGTACACGTTCTTAACAAGCCTTAAAGTTCCATCGTCAACCTTACACATAGTACTAATCAGCCGCAAAGTTCCAAAGAGTGCCGTGTGCTTGTTAAAAAGCTTTATGGCACGACAAAGCACCGTTTCATCTCTTAATCACCCACAAAGTACGACATCGGAACGATTTTTCGTTAAACATCCCCAAATCAGCTATGGAGTTCGAGCTGGCTATTTGGGTAATATACACATGCAACAACGTTTTACACATTGATATAGAAAGGATACTAACCAAATAAACTAACCAAGGGCTCAAGAACAGAACTAACGAACACAATAATTAATGGCCTCAATAACTTTAAACCTAAAGAACTAGATAACGAAAAGATATAAAACAAAGTTGACAAAATAAGTAAAAGACTAAAGCCGTGTATTAAGTAGTTAAATAATGTACTAATCAACATCACAACACAGCGATTGCTGAACTGACGGCGTAGAAAAGAAGATAAAATGAAACAATTATCTAGAAGTTTATAACACGAATGCTCTAAATAACTGCAGAACGAAGGAATTGATGAACTGAAGGATGAAAGACCTAAAAAACTGATGAAGTAAAAAATTGGAAATTGGAAGAACTAAGGGTTTTCTGAACTGACGGACTAAAGATGTTAAGAATTAAAGGCTATGACAAGAAATTAAAAGATATGTATAACGAATTAAAGAATCAATGATCTAATAATCCATAGAACAAATGCTTATAAATAACAGCAGAGCGAAAGAACTAAATAACAAAAGAGCTGAAAAACTGAAGAATTGAAGAAGAGGAAATCGAAAGAACTAAGTATATACAGAACTAAATAATTAAACAAACACGATACAGCTAAACAAATGAATTCACGAGCTGAAGTATGGAAAAGTGGAAGAACTGAATAACTAACGATTTAAGCATAAAAAATCTATAAAACTCATAAACTTCTTTGAAAATATAAAACAATGGAAAACCATACAATTCCCCATTCAAAAATGATGAACAACTTGTTGAATTTAAAACCTCCCCCAGTTCAATGTCTGCTTTTGGTAGAGCTAGTGCGAATAACTTACATGGACGATCAGCTCCTTTCAATACAAGTTTCGTCGCTCGTGACCCATCTCGCTTGCCGCTTAAACGATCATGACAATTCCCATTCGCAATTAGATCATTGCCCAGCCATAAATGTAGCCCAAGGTATAACTGTTCACCCGACCACCACACAACAGCCGCGAGAGTTGGTCATGTGGACCTTACCGGTTGGTGAAATGGATCACACTGAAGAACAACATCTCGTACCCATATGCCGTCCCTCCTATTTAGAGCTAATAGGTGCAGGCAGGCTTGATGGATAAGGAGCCTGATAGCTTGATCTGCTCGATCGTGCCGCAAAACGAGAGCTCTCAGACCCCAGATACCAGATTCCTAGAAACGCATTTGACGGGCTGGTCAACCGAAAGCACCGTTAGCGGTATACCCTCCTCTCCTGCCATCTGCCTTATATGGGAGGGCTGCCGTAGGAAGCTGTAGGATGGAACTCGATGCGTTCCAATAAATCATTGCCCGGAGAAAGAGGGGGTAGAGACAACGAACGACGGGAGCGTTCTATTCCTTCGTTCCCGTTCAACATTGTGCGCTTAGAATGAGCTGGCCGGACGATCGTACCACGAAAAACGATCGGATGACAAATTTCTGTCCCAGCTGCGAGGATCTTTCGGGCTCCAGTAGGGAAATGTTCCCGCTGGATGCGTAACAGAGTGTGCATGGCACACACACACTCACACCCAAGGTTAATGATCCTGTCAAAATAGTATCACGCACCCTGGGAGGAACTTGCCGTGATAAAGCGAACACGGAAAGTAAAATCTGTTAACGATCTGTTGCGGGGTGCGACATCCCGCTGGGTTCAGCTGCTGCCAGCTCCCGGCATCGCATCGCAAGGAAGGGAGGACCGGTTTTTGGCTGATTGCCAAGAATAGAATAATTATTATTTCCCTCCCGCCGCGCCAGACCAGGTGGATTGGAACGCGCGCGGTCACGAGCACACACACGGTTTCGATTTATGGCTCCCGTTGCTGGACGATGGATGTTCAACGCCGCCGGATCGGTTGCGTCCGACGTCTGTACGCCAGCACAAACCGAGTAGGATACGTTAAGTGCAATTAGGCGATTGATTTTATTGGAGATGCTGGGTTTAATTATGATTTAGGTCGCAGCGGGTGAAATGTGGACGGACCGGATCCGGACGACAACAACACCCGATGGATGGATCGATGGGCCAGTTCGGTTGCGTTCGGTTTTGTTTGCGTTGGCTTACTTGGTGAAAACGGTTGCAATGCAATCTAAATTGCACTAGCTTGGAATGAGGTAGCTATTCTATGCCAGGTTTGAATTGCTCAATGCTAAAAGACCTATTTGTTTCACCTTAATCGGGGTTTTTTGTGGAGCATTTGATCGGTAGCACAGCACATTTAATAGCCCATAATTAGATGGTACTTGAAAAGGGGGGTTTTGTGTTACAAGTATAAGACATTGTAAACTTTTGTGTGGATAGATCGATGTGCAGCATTGTGTGTCGTGTTGTTTGCTGAAGCATTACGTCGAATATATTACAGGACGTTCCTCTTCAAAGTATGAGTTCTAAGCTGTACTTCTATACCTACATGAGGCTCAGTACTCTACAAAGTATATAAGAAAATTAATACAAATTTGCAAAAAATATTAAATCTACCAACAGAGTTGTGTTGTCATTAGGTACTAACGAAAATAGATAATGCCGTGCAACACGACAAGAAACGAGTAGAGCTAAGTTGAGGAAACGGAGCTTGTTGTAACATGTCGATTCACATGTAAATCTAGAGCTATTTTTAGTACATTTAGTACACAAAAAGGATATGGAGCAACACATAAAGTGAAGTACCACATTGAGCTACACTAAAAGAGAGCACGAAAAGCTGTAGATTAAGCTACATTGAGACACAATAAAGGAATTATAAAGGGGTAGAACTACATTGAATTAAATTCAAAAAGGTACTTTAACGTTGGAGAGTTATTTTGATGTGTATTGAGCTACGAGTAGCATTGCGATACATTAAATGAGCTAAATTGGAGCTGTTTTGTGTAAAAATGAGTTACCTGACGTGGGCAGTGTTGATTTACATTTAAAAAGCAACATTGAGCATGTAAAACACCTAGAGCAATATTGAACGAGCTATGTTGAAAGTATGAAGCTGTTTGATCTTCATCGAACTAAACTAAAGGAGCTATAAGGAACGTGTGGAGCTATATTCGTAGCTGTGTTGGTTGAAATGAATATTTCAAGCGTGAGGAACTGCTTCGAGGTAAACTGTGATACATTAGAGCAGCGGTCGGCAAAGTCCGGCCCGCGGGTCAAATGCGGCCCACAGCAACATTAAATCTGGCCCGCGAAAGGATTTGTCTGATTTTTAAAGATTATATTCTATAGGAAGAAACTATTCGTATAAAAAGTTACTGAAAAACATATAGCACGAAATTTCATTCCGTCGTACTGGTCTACCCTCGATCAACATAATATGGATTGATGGACTAATCATTATTGCGGTTTTCAGAAGTTCTGATAATTTTGGAACACTTTTGGGATTTTTTCTTACGGGAATTGAACTTTATGGTTCGAGAAGTGTACTCTATGGTACACTTTTTGGACAGGTTCATTCAAAATACAATAAAGTCTCGATTCAATGATTTTTTTAAATAATATCTTTACATGCATCTTTCACCGGCTAAATTTTGTGGAGAGAAGTATATAGTGACAATGCAAAAATGATACAATTTTGTAAGTCATAAAATTCTAACCAGATACTATTTATCGGCCGAATCGATGTCTACAACATCTTGAAAAAATAGTAGTAAAATTACGCACGTAAACGCTTTTCAAAGCCACTGCAAGCCGCAAGCACAACTTTGTCGGAGCTTATGATTTGAAGCTGAACCCTGTTGGAAGCAAAAACTGCCTTTTACCAAAAGTATTTTAGCGCACTAATGAGAAACAATGGCAAATCCTCTTTGATCGATATAGCTCCCCAAATCTACTCAGATGATGAATTTTGACATCGTTTGACTGCTTTTATACCATTAAGCCGTTAAATGTTGGTATATCAAGAGATGCTCCATAAATACGATCATTTTGCCTGTTCAAAGCTACCACCATAGCAATCAAATTTTTATCCAAAAAATTAACGTAGTTACCTTCATGCGCTTTAACTGAGATCTGACTACCGTACTACTATTACAATTAGTATTAATAATAGTAATTCAATAATTTTTTACGTTGCTTGGATGACATCATTACATAAAAACAACAATATCACCAATCGTATTGCCTGATATCATTATCCAATTATTTGGTTTGAAATCTTTGATAATGTAATAATTTGAGTGCTTATTGAATTAATAATTGCTTATTGAAGAAATAATTGAGAGCAATATTGAACTACATTAAATGAGCTACATGAGGTTTGTGGAGCTACATGAGACTTACATTGAAGATTGAGTGTTTGAAACTACACTGAACATGTGGAGCTACTTTGAGCTACGCTGTCAGGGTGGAACTACACGAAGCGTTCTAAATCAATTTCTATGTAAATTAAGTCGTTTCCAATCATGTGTTTCCTAACCACAACCCTTCTAATCTAAAAAAAATAAAAAATACATAAAAAACCCAGAGCTTCATCAAGCTTAACCCTAAACATGTTCCAACTTCCGTGGAAAAGCTTAGAGCGTGAAGAATTGAAAGCACCACTAAACGCAACTCTTATACTACTTGGTGGGTACTAGCAAGCCTTGAAAGCTTCAATTAAATCACAACTTTATTGCAAAATCTCTTACCACTTCCTGTAACATGGTTGCCCCTTTACTTTCACGGTATGTAAAGGACGTAGAAACTCAATACCACGTACAGGCATACAGCCCAGGCAAGAACAAAAGCATTCTCAATCGCAGCAGAAAAGGGCCATCAAAATGCATTTCCACCCATACAGAAAGGGAAGGCCACCCGGCCTTTTTGCTCGGCTTCAGTGGTGCCCCTCAGGGTGGTGAAACGATTGCAGCTCACCATCAACGCTTTTTTTTTCTAGCTCACCGAATCAACGTACAGCGGATGTGCGGCTACGGAAAACACAACACCCCCCCGGACGGCTTCGGGAAAGTCAGCACGTTTTGCATTCTATGCGTATGAGTTCTTGTTTTTTTTGGGGGGTCTACTCACTGTGTTATTACAACGCGTCACGCGTTTACGTCCGATCGAAACACCGATGGAATGTGCTGGTTGTTTGGAAAAAAGACCCATCGACCAGTCGCTCTATCGGCTGTGTGCCATCAAGCGAAGGCTCGCGTTATACTTTTGGTGTCCACCGTACCGAATCGAATTGTACATCATCAGCGTCCCCTTCCCGCTTCATCATCATCTCTTTGGAGCAAAAAACAACTCCAAATGGCAGCCGTGGCTCCCGCCTCGAAAATGTGTCTGTGAGCAGAGGTTAAAAACCGGAAACTGCTGACAAAACGAGCCACCGTCACCACCAGCATTTCCGAGAGTGATCGACAGAGAGCCAGAGAGGTAACGCGTTTTTGTAGAACGGTAGACCTGGTTAGAAACAACGGTCGAACCGGATCTAACCTTTTCCGGTCCGGCGTCCGATGTCTGCGCCCGAAATGCACCGGTTTGGCAGTTGGGGAATTCGTGTGGGAGGGAAATTTGGACCGCCAACGAATGCACATTTTGGGTGAGACGAGTCCAGAGTGTTGTTATTGTTCTGCCCTTTTGTGTAACATTCAATCGAACTCAGGTTTGGTTTTAGTTTTCTACCTCTCCCCTCCTAAAAAAAAACGGGGTGGAGTGAAAATTCGGTCCGGTTCATTAGCTTTCACTAACAAAACATCGTTCGGGGACGAGCGTCCAACCTTTGCCCAGCTCAGCAGCCACGCTAGGGATCACTTTGGAGAGGGGTCTACTACAACTGTACAGAATTATGCTTATCGTAGGTTGGATTGTAGCAGACATTCCCTAAGAGCGTTTTTTTTTCTGCCCACCGTACCGACTAAAGCGCAAAGGTATAATGGTTCGTGAACTGATGCGATTTAACACTGGAGTTGTCGATGAGTGTTTTGTTACGCACCTTTCCTGTCGACTTCTGCACTGACTGCGTAGTGATTGTGTGTGGGCCTGAACCATGTTTTCGAAGTGCTTTAAATGCTACCGTCCACTAGATGGCGTCCACCCCAAAACGAGTGAGCACTGCTAGGACAACCCCCATCAGCAACAGCAACACATCATAAACACGGCGTGCTGCTCAAGGTCTTGCCCGTTCGCCCACTCGACAACAGGCAACGGGAGTAGTTTAATTGATAATTAGGAAGCGAATTGTTTCGGCTACATACAAATGGCCATTATTGTCGATCGACCAGCACCACTGGAGAGGGAAGACCCGGCGCCAAACCATCACCGATCTGTTGCAATTAGACGGGGAATTGTGTGCTCCGCGAGCATGCCTTTCCGCCGCTTGTGCTCCAAGCATCTTTGCATCGCTGTGCGTCTGTGTGCGCTTCCCGCGGGTGCGTTAAACGCTAGATTGGTTGCCAGTCGAGCCGGATGCTTTCTTTTGATGCGGCTAATTGATGTGTTTTCCGGAATGTTTGATGCTCAAGTGTAGCCGTCGCCGCCAGTAGTGCCAGTGTGCTGGCTTCCGTCCTTTTGCAACGTGTGCTACTGAATGTGTATGTACACGCGCGCCCGCGCGCGCGCGCGCGAAGATTAGAGAGGGATTGGGAGACGGAAAAGGGCAGGGTAGGCAGATCCCAAGGGAATGGACAGAGGTGCACGTAAGTGCACGTTTGAAAGCGATGCTGCTGGGGCGAAATAATAATTTCCAACCTGGTGTGGGCACGAGCCCACTGGCACGGAGGGAGCAAAGCACACCGAAAGGAGGCAACACCGAGTGGGCCATTAATTGCACTGCACTGCATGGTATGCATCTTCTCCAATGCATTCCACCGTTTTGTGGGGTCAGGCTGCATGGGGTACATGATGGTGCGCTTTTGTTTCTTGCTCTTGCTACCAAAGAAAAATGTACACCACGCTATAGGCGATGCACATTCTGCAGAAAGCGCGTGTGTTGTTTTGATGGCTGCAGGGGCTGGGGGGACGAAAGGACGGCATCATTGGAGAGCCCTGGATGCTACGAATAATGTTGCAAATGTTTGGGGCCCTCTAATGTAATTAGCACTTCGTGTGGCGGTCCGATGGTGTATCAGTAATTTTGCCTTTGGGTGAAATGTTTATGCTACACGTGTGAGGTAGCTTCGGGGGTATTAATGTTTACGTTTTGTTCGTTCACACAGCACCAATAGAGGCGGTGTGCGGTTCACGTGTGTACTGAGGAACTTTTTCGGCGAATAAATGTTGTGTTATTGCATTAGCATGATCAGCTCTCGGTAATCATAAATAGGGTATATCAGCTAATGTTTTAGGTTTGAGGAATAGCGCATCACGCGTTAAGGTTCAGATCAAACATACGTTGTCCAGCTTTAGGAATTACATCAAATCAACACGATAGTGTACATACTAAATTCATAGAATAACCCAAGCAATGAACAAACTAGGGGTTATCCATCAATCACGTAACCGAGCTTTATATTGAAACACCCTGGTTACGATAAAAAACACTAATCCAGCAACGAACCTTTAACTTCTGTCAAATCATGAAAGTTTTCAGGCGTTTGGCTACACAATTCCATATGAGATTCGTAAAAGTTTTGTAAATATATGCCAACATGTGACA
Organism: Anopheles merus; assembly: GCF_017562075.2. NCBI lineage: Eukaryota > Metazoa > Arthropoda > Insecta > Diptera > Culicidae > Anopheles > Anopheles merus. Next base: position 52,482 of record NW_024427861.1, read on the forward strand.
GTGAATGTTAGCATTGGTTTAATTCCTTACCCTATCTTCAGAAAGGTTTGAATTACATACGTGACTGTGTATGTTGCAGAACTTTGTGAGGCCTTTGTTTTTTGATAAGAACAAAGTAAATTAAGGAATCCTTTCAATATGAAAGCACAGCCTTTTTTATATTTTATTTCTTCAACTGCAACAACAACAACAACTACTACTAGTACTACTACTACTACTACAGTTTTCCCCGAATTAAGCGAATAATGCGTTCCGGAGACATTCGCGTAACTAAGATTTTCGCGTATTTCGAATATTAATCTTTTTTAGTTAAAGTATAGGTGATAAATATAATTTTTAGAACAAATTTGGAACCTTTGTGCGCTTAATATTTATTTGATAGATTTCATGGGAAAAAAATTGTTGTTTTCATCTTTCCAGCGATATTAAACTTTAAGCACAAATCAAAATAATTTTTAAGAATTCAATCTATTAATTGTTGGAGAAAATTGCACCGATTCGACATATAAACTGTCAAAATAAAAATTCGCGTAGCTCGGGGAAAACCAGTACTATTAATTGCTACTACTACTATTTAGTACTACAGTAACTAACTATTATATTCTTCTTTCTTCTTGTTCTTGTCTACTCTTTTTTCTTCGTTTTCGTCTTCATCTTCACATGATTCTTCTTATTTAGTGTAACAATTGGAGTGGGGTATTATTCGCTGAAAGATTCGAGCCAGTTCACATTTGAACCCATCATGTCGTTAGGTCATATGACTTGGCTACTGTACTACGCATCAAGATCCCAGGTTGCAGCATGGTTCAACAGGGAAAACTGTCACTTGTACTGTCTGATATCAAATATAAGTGCCAATTATCTGATACAAACGGAACAGTGTCAAACAAACCCGCTGTATACGAATGGAAACAAAATCGGTATTATACAAGCATGTTAGAGGCGCGTTTCGTAGACTCGAGACATTGCTGCCAAAAAGATCCAAAATGGCTTTGTTTGTCAAAACAAACTGCAATGCGAAACACTTCCTGCGTTTACATCGTACAATGTTATAATTGTGTATTATTTAAATGTTTTGGCGATGTCATTTAAAGTGGCACTGCAAAGTAGTGTGTTTGTCTAATTTCTGTGTATTTTGTCATTTCTACACATCTTACAGTAAATTATTAATTAAATAAATGGAAAATTATTCTGAATGTAATAACATGCGATTCGTATGGTTTAAAACTTTCAGTTAGAAGTAAAACGGTAAAACAAAACGTTTTCCATAGCTTTAACCTGAGGGAATGCTACTAGATAAAAAACCGCTTGAGGTCTCCGCTTGAGTCATGTAATGCAAATGGCCATCGTTCAGTTAGATATATCTAAGCATAGACAAATCGAGTTGTCTAACACGGATCATAATAGAAAGTCAGCATTTTGTATGTGTATTTCATACTTTTCCTCAAACACTCGAGTCACATAATTGACCCCATAATCTCATCATAAATGACCATCTCATGCAAACAATTAACAACTATTATACCTGTTTAACGTGACGTAGTTTATGGACGACCCCATCAACAACTCCAAATATGCTATTTTTGTTTGTTAAACAATAGAATTGTAGCCAAACGATATTAAAAGCATCTTTCCTAGACCATGAGACAATAATCGTGCACAAATTCATTCCAACGAATGAATGTTCATTGTATGGCTGTGGTCCCACAAACAACAAATATTTGTAAACTAAAACAAACACTTTTTGGCCAAAAACACCAAAAAAGGCCTCAAATTCTTGCCCGACATTCTCGCGCACTTATCACCGTCCGAAAACACTCGTGTATGTAATGTTTACATTCTTTTTCCTTCTTCCTTCAAACCCTTTGTTCATCACCCCCTTAAGCCTAATGTAATGCTCACGGGAGAGACCATATACTGTCACTTATCCGAAAAGTTACTATCTCCTCCCTAGACTAAACTTTTGTTGTTGTTTTTTCGGACAGTGAGTTTTGTCACCGAGGCCACAGACGCGTACGTGCCATTATGGATGGGCACGTTCATCGATTCGGCTCCATTTGTTTGGTGTGGGGGACACCCCAGCACAGTGCGTTAGATCCGCGCCGCACTGCATCTTTATCCCGGGTCACATGCGCGGCACGCACACGCGACCCGCGTTCTGGAAAAAGTTGAAGGCAAACGTTAAGCCGCGTGCCGTTGGGGAAGGCATTTGGGTGATTTGGGGTGCAAACTTGACCTCGGCGCTCGACGTCAGTGGTACTGGAATAGATGGCCTACAGTGTGTGTGTGTGTGTGAGTGTGCGGTCGCGCGCGTGGACACTAATTGGATCCGGCTATTTGGGGTGATAATTGGTTTCGATGCTCGAGTGCTGCAGGAAAAGCTCATCAGAAGTTGCGATGATACTTTTGGAATGTTGGAATGCGTGTGCGAGACCTTAGGGACTGACCCCTGCTATAGTAGTCCAATAGTATGCTCTCTTAAGCAGACGAACCTTTTCGACTGGCAGCAGCAGCACTGGGAACATCTCACCGAGCTGGTGACGCCACCGAGCTTCGGCACCCAATTTCGGTGACCATACCCGGAGGATATTGGAGCATTGACACTGTAGCACTAGCGCTAGCAGCTACCACGGGAGTTGAGTTAATCGGATTTGTTTCGGCACACACTATCTCATCACCCAGCGATACACAATCACACCACGCAACAAAGGGAAATGAACACTTTCGCGACGGTCGCGACTCGGGCGCTTCTTCCCGTGGAAACACTTTGCGCGCGCGATGGTCACTTGCGCGCCGATTACCATTAGTCGCGCCAATCTTTTGCGCTTCTTCCCCTGTTACCCTGTGCAGCACGATTCATTCACGCTTTGGTAAATGGCAATCAAACGGGAAAGAAAACAAAACAAAGCACAAACGCACACCGAAATGCGTACGCGGGCCCGCGGAAATCTTATTCGAACGGTGTGCGGCCACAGACTGCCCGGCAGACACCACTCTGGGCCGGACCGAAACGGATCGAATTGCACCGCGTGCTTGCACAGGCACACACACACACACACACAGACACACCAATACATTCCGAAACCGATGCGAAAGTTCCGCTTAACGGAACGGTCCAGGGCGAAAGAAAAACCGGACTGACCATCGGGCCATGTCCGCACCAAAAACCCCGGTGGACGGAGTGGGGTGGCATTTTTGCCGTAATGTTGTGGTTTTGGAATGTTAATCAAGTTCTGCGTACAGCGAGCCGGGCCACATCGATATGGAAATCGGCCTCCAAAGTCGACCACAACAACCACCACCACCGTCCGTTTTCCCTTTTCTGTTGCCACTCGCCACCCCTTCCCGTCGCTGTGTCTGAATATGTTGTAAGCTGTCGGTGTGGTGCAAGTGCACCGCATCGAACACACAGGTGCACTGGTGCATGGTCGATGCATCTAATGCACTGGGTGCTGCTTGGTGTGTGCGATCGGTTCGATCCCGGCGTCCCTCGGCCGTTGTTAGACGCGCGGGAGAAAAGTGAAATTATTGAATGCAATCGTGTGGTGTGGGAGGAGCTAGAGGAGCAGTGAAGGTGGGTGGTGAATGCATCTCGCTGCTGACAGCAAGCAAGAAAGTGCAGCCGTAGTGAATGTACGGAAAGCAATCGGAGGGGAAAAAAGCCAGTGATTAGCATGAGGATGGTAAATGTGCATTAGTGCTCGCGCGCCAAACATGGTCCGCTTGCATTGAAATTGTTCTGCAAAACATCCCTGAATGTTTGAGGATACTTTGCTGTAGTGAAATGTGGGCAAGTGTGCCACCTAAGCATTGC